>NC_080801.1:4305000-4440000 GCF_028018385.1 Neofelis nebulosa
AACTACCTCATCCTGCCTGAAATCACCATTTTGTCATCCTGTGTAGGAGTGCAAAATCTCTTATCCTGTGTGGCGGTGCATTCTCCATCATTCTTTCTGTGAGCTCATCCTTATTATCCTGCCTGAGAGCATGAAATCATTCATCGTACCTAAAAGCGCCTTGCCCTTCATTATACTTTGCAGTATGATTTCCTTCAATTTTCCTGGGAGCACCATCTACCTTAGCCAGCCTCTGATCATGATCCACATCATGCTCCCTTGGATTGCTGTCTCTGCTGTACTGCCTCTGAGTGTTGTACCTTACCTTCATCCTATCTGGGAGCACAATCTCCTTAAACCTGCCTGGGAAGTCAGTCGCTGACATCCTGCCTGGGAGTGCCTTCTATGTCATATTTGCTGGTATCATGTTCCCCATCATCCCGGCTTGGGATACAGTCTCCATCATCTTTCCATGGAGCACCATGTCAATACTCTGGTCTGGCAGCACAATATCTGACATCCTGCCTGCCTAGGAGTCCTGTATCCATCCTCCTGCCTCGAAGGGTACTCTCCTTCATGATGCCTGGGAATGCAAACCCATAATCCTTCTTACAAGCACGATCTCTGTAATTCTGTCTGAAGGGATACCTCCAATTTCTTATCTTGGAGAGCATTCTTGGTCGTCCTGAATGGGATCATTGTCTCCTTTATCCTTTTGGGAACAGATCTCCATCATCTTGCCTTGGAGCTCCCTCTTTCTAATCGTACCTAGTAGCACGTTCTCCTAATTCCCACCCTGGAGCACAGTCTACAATTCCTACCTGAAAGTGCCTTCTCCTTAATACTGGCCGAGAGCAAGAAACCATCGTTATGCCTAGAAAGGCTGCCTCTGTCATCCTGCCAGGGAACACGGTCTCCACCAGCCTGCCTAGGAGCAATTCTACCTCATTCTGCCTGAGATAGCAATGCCAGTCATAATTAAGAGCTCCAAATGCATCATCCTACCTGAAAGCAATTTCTGAGACATACTGTCTGGAACACAATCCTTATCATCCTGCCCAGGAGCTCCATTTCAGTCGTCCTACCTGGTAACACAATATCTTTCATCTTGCCTCAAAGCGCCTTATGGTCGTTTACACTGCTAGAGCAATCATCCTCATACTGCCTGGGAGATCTGCCTCCATCATCCTGTCTGGGTGCCAGGGAGAAGGATGTGTTTCATCCTGACCTGGAGTTCTGTCTATGGTTCCTGCCTGGGAGTTCTTTTGTCATCCTTCCTTGGAGGTATATCCCCACATCTTGCCTAGGACGTCATCTCTGACATCCTGCCAGGGAGCATCTTCTCCAGCATCTTGCCTGGGAGCACATCTGTCCATTGTGCCTTGGTTGAATTTAGGATAATCTCTTTCTTCTTGCCCTGGGACATTTTCTTACAGCCCAGCCTGGAGCACGTATCCCTCACCCTTCCTGGGAGTGTGATCTCCATCATCTTGCCTCAGAATGCCAACTCTGTCATCCTTCTAGCGAACATTTCTGCCAACATCTTCCCTGGGAGCCTGTCTCCCTCATCCTGCCTGGAAGAAGAGTCGCCTCCATCTTTCCTGGGACCTCCAACTCTGTCATGCTGTCCAGGAGCGCCAAATATGTCATGCTGGCAGGAAGCTGAATCTCATTTGGAGCACCGTTTCTTTCATTTTGCCTGGTAGTGCAATGTACTCATCCTGCTTGGAAGTCCTTATATGCCTTTTTGCCTGACAGCACCATATCCATCAATGTTCCTGGTTGTGTGGTCACGAATGAGGGTAGTCACCTTCATCCTGTTTTTCGGCATGCTCTCTGTCTCCCTTCCTGGGATCAAAATGTACATCATCCTATTTATAAGACCATCTCCAACTTCCAGTCTGGGAGCCTGTTTTCAGTCATCCTACCTGAGAGCATGATTTCCTTTATCCTATTTTGGAGTGCCCTCTCCATCGTCTTTTTTTTTTTTTTTTTTTTTTTTTTTTTTTGGCGGGGGAGAGGTACATGATTTGTTTTGTTTTACCTGGGAGTGCCATCCCACTAGCCTGCATGGGGCACGATCTCCATCCTTCAGGGTGGAAATGCCATTCTGTCATTGTGACAGGGTGTTTGGTCTCTGCATCCTGCCAGGGAACAGGATATCCACCAACCACTTGGGACACAAACTCCACCATCCTTCCTGAAAGCGCCCTTTTGCTATCATGCATAGTAGAGCAATATCCCTTATCCTGTGTAGGAGCACCTTGTCCATCATCCTTTTTGTGAGTGTCATCCCCATAATCCTGCCTAGAGAAGCATATCCTTCATCCTACCTGAGAGAGCAGTGTCCTCATTATCCTGAGAGTGTGATTTCCTTCCACCTGCCTGGGAGTGCCTTCTACCTTTTCCTGCCTCAGAGCCCAATCTCTGTCATGCTCCCTTGGTGCACCATGTCCTTTATCTTGCCTGGTCATAGGATCTCCTTCAACCTGCCTTGGTCTCAGTCATCAACATCCTGCCTAGGAGCACCCTTTAAGTCATCCTTCCTGGTATGCTGTTCCCTGTCATCCTGCCTCAGAACTCCATCTCCATCAGTTGCCGTGGATCACCGGTTGCCCAATCTCCTTCACCTGCCTTGGACTCAGTCTCTGATATCTTGTGTGGGAGCACCTTCTACATCATCCTTCCTAGTATCCTTTTCTCCATCATGCTGCCGTGGAATGCCATCTCCATCATCCTGGCCTTAAGTCTGTACGCGTTCTACTGCCTTGGGAGCAGTTTGCCTGTCATCCTGTCTTCCTAAAAGTGCTGAGTACGTCCTCCTTCTGGGAAAGGCCATATCCTTTATCATGCCATGGAAATCAATCTCCCTCTCATGATTGGGAGCATGCATTCTGTCATTGTGCCCTGAGGAAGATCTCTGACATATGTTCCGGGAGAGTGATCTCAGTCTTTTTGCCTGGGAGAATATCATCTCTGTTCTCCGTTTGGAAATCTAATTCATGTCATTTTGTCTGGGAACATCATCATGGTCATCCTTTCTGGGAGCATAAACTCCCAATCCCCAGCATGCAGCACAGTCCAGTTCCTGCCTGAGAGTCACTTCTGTGTCATAGTGACTGGGAGTGATAAACCCTTGTCCTGCCTTGAAAGGCTGTATATGGCATCTGCTCAGGAAGCACTGTCTCTGTCATCTCGCCTAGGAGAATTTCCCCCTCATCTTGCCTCCTTCAACCAGCCTGGGAATTCTGCTTTTGACAGTCTGACTGTGAGAGCCTTCTATGTCATCCTTCCTGTTATCATAGTCCCTGTAATTCTATCTTGGAACGACTTCTCCATGAACATGCCATGGAGGACCATCTCAGTAACCCTACCTGGAAGTACTATATCTGTCATCCTGTCTGCCTAGCAATTATTTGTATGTCATCCTTCCTCCATGGGTGATCTCTCCTCCTCCTTCAAAGTGCTCTCTCCTTCTGCCTGCCTGGATTGGTGATCTCCTTCATCATGCCTGGGATTGCAACCTCCCTCATCATGCCTGGGAGCACAATCTTGTCATTCTGCCTCAGGGAAGATTTCCAACGTAGTTCCTGGGCATGGGTCTCAGTGTCCCTGTAGGGAAAGTCATTTCTCTTATCCTTTTGGGAAATTGACTTCCATTATTTTGCCTGGTAGTGCCCTCTTTGTCATCCCATCTGGGAGCAGAATCTCCTACTTCCTGTTGTGTAACACACTATGATTCCTGCCTGAAAGTCCCTACTCCATCATACTTACTGGGAGTGCAAATCCATCTCCATACCTAGAAACACTGTCTCCATCCTCTTTACGGGGGCACCGATCCATGTCTTCCTGCCTGGGAGCATTCTCCTTCTTCCTGCCTGGGAGAAATATGACCAGTCATCATGCTTAGGAGCACCAACAATCATCGTGCCTGGTGGTAAGTTCTCCGATGTACTGTATGTAACACAATCTCCATCAACCTTCCTGGGAGTGCTATTTTGGCCACCCTACGTGGTAGCATAAAATCCCTAATCATGCCTCAGAGTGCCTTATGGTCATTGATTCTGGTAGAGCAATCACCATCATCCTGCCTGGGAACACCATCACCCTCTTCTTGCCTCTGTACCTGGGACAATGATCTCTTTCATCCTGCCATGGAGAGTCATCTACGAATCCTGCATGGGGGTGCTTATTCGTCCTTCCAGAAAATGCAGTCTCCACCATCCTGCCTCAGATTGTCGTCTGCATCATCCCGCCAGAGGGCATCTTCCCCAATACCTTGCCTGGCAACACGTCTCCTTCATCTTGCCTGGAAGAATGGTCCCCTTCATCTTGCAAGGAACCGCCAACTCTGTCATTCTGCCCAGGAGGACCAAATCCTTTTCATCCTGGCAGAAAGCACCATCTCCCGCGTTCCACCTTAGGGCACCATTTCTCTCATCTTGCCTGGCAGTGCAATGTCCCTCATCCTGCTTCAGAGTCTTTATCGACATTTCGCCTGGGAGAGCCATATCTGTCATCCTGCCTGGGTGGATGGTCTCCCTCTCCCTCTTGACCTGAAGGAGTTCAGTGTCCTTCATCCTGCCTTATAGCATGATCTGTCATCCTTTCTGGAAGCATGCTCTCCATCCTGTTCAGATGACGATCCCCAACATCCACCATGGAACTATGTTTTTTGTCATCCTTCCTAGGAGTGCTTATTTCTTTCATCCTACTTGGGAGCATCCTCTCCCTCATACTTTTTGGGAACATGCTTTCTGTTCTTTTACCTGGGAGTGCTTACTGGGGCATGACCTCCGTCCTTCAGGGTAGGAGCTCAAGCTCCGTCATTGTGGTGGGGAGCATGGTATCTGCATACTGAATGGGAACACGATACCCACTCTTACCTAGGGACATAAACCCCATCATCCCATCTGAAAGTGCCATTCTGTTATTTCGCCCAGGAGCGCAATGTCACTGTAGGAGCCATTTCTCCACCATCCTTTTTGAGAGTTGATCTCCATCATCCCTTCTGAGAGCATGGTATCATTCACCCTACCTGAGAGCTACAAGTGCTTCTTTATGCCTGGGAGTCCTATTTTCTTCAAACTGACTAGGAGCACTGACTATCTTCTCCTGTCAATTGTGAACTCCATCATGCTCCCTTGGTGTGTCTGCTTTCATATTTCCCAGAAGTCCTATGTCCTGCTTTCTGCCTGGGACCATCATCTCCTTCAACCTGTTGGGGGGACTCAGTCTCGAAATCCTGCCTGGGAGCGCCTTCAACGTCTCCATTTCTGGTATCGTGTTACATGTCACCCTGCCTTGGAACACCATATTCATCAACCTTGCCATTAGGCGCCGTCTCGGGTTTACTCCCTGGGAGCACTATATCCACCATTTTGCCTGGCTAGGAGTATTGTGTAGGTCCCCCTGCCTGGAGGCCTTATTTCTTCCATCGTCCGTGGAAGTGCTGGCTCTGTCTTCCTGCCTGTAAGGGTGATTTGTTTCTTGATGCCTTGAAATGCAATTTCCCTCAACATGCCTGGCAGCGTGATTTCTGTCATTCTACCTAGAAGAGGATCTCCAACATATTAATTGGCAGAGCAATCCTGGTCTTCATGCCTGGGAGCATTTTCTCCTTTTGGGAATGTGATTTCCATCATTTTGCCTGTGAGCTCCCTCTTTGTCACCCTGACTGGGATCATGATCTCCTACTTCCCACCTTGGAGTGAAGACTACAACTCCTGCCTGACAGTGCCTTCTGCCTCATGCTGTCAGGGAGAAAGAAATTGTCATCGTGACTAGAAAGGCCACCTCTATCATCCCGCCAGAGAGCACTCTCTCTTTCATCTGGCTTAGGAGTGCTTCTCCCTTGTCCTGCCTGGGAGAGTGATGTCCTTCATCCTATTTTGGAACTACAGGGTAATCCAGCGTGGAAACGAGGTATGACACATACTGTCTGGAACATGATCTCTGTCAACCTGTCTGGCAGCGTTTTCCTCATACTACCTGATAGCACAATATCTCACATCCTGCCACGGAGTGACCTACAGTCATTTACCCTTGTGGAGCAATCATGGTAATCCAGCCTCAGAGCACAATCACTAGCATCCTGCCTAGGGAGTCTGTATCAGTCATTTTACCTGGGAGCATCTTTTCCAGAATCTTACCTGTGAGTGTTGTCTCCCTCATCTTGCCTGGAAGAATGGCCCTCCTCCTCTTGCCTGGAACCACCGTCTCTGTCGTTCTGCCTGGCAGTGCCAACTGCTTCCTCTTGGCAGGATGAATAATCTCCCTTATTCTGCCTTGGAGCACCATTTCTGTCCTCCTGTCTGGTAATGCAATATCAGCCAGTCTGCCTTGGAAGGCCGAATCTGTTAATTTGCCTGGAAGCATTATTGTCATCCTCATGCCTGGGAGTGCCTACTTTGTCAGTCTCTTTGTAGCACGGTTTCCATCATCCTGCCTGGGGGCATGGTCTCCTTGATCCACGTGGGAAAGTAGTCTCCTTAATCCTGCTTTACAGCATGATATCCATCACCCTGCCTAGGAGTGTGATAAACGTTATCCTGTTTAGAGCATGAACTCCAGAAGCCAGCCTGGGACAGTGGTTTTGGTCATCTTATTTCAGAGCATGATTTCCTTCATCCTATTTGGGAGTGTCCTCTCCATCACGCTTTATGGTAAAGTGATTTCTTTTGTTTTACCTGGGAATGCTCTCCATCACTCTGCTTGGCGGCATCATCTCCGTCCTTCAGGGTGGAAACAATATCTCCATCTTTGTGGCAGGAAGCACTGTAAAGGCAGCCTGCCAGTGAACACGATATGCACCATTGCCTGGGGACACAAACTACATCATCCTACTTGAAAGAGCCATTCTTTTAGGTTGCCGAGGATTCCAATATCCCTTATCCTGTGTAGGAGCACCTGCTCTGTCATCCTTCCTGCTAGAGCAGTCACTGTCATCCTTTCTAGGGCCACGATACCTTTCATCCTACCTGAGAGCGCTGTGTCCTTGATTATGCCTGTGAGTGTATTTTATTCAGCTTTCCTGGGAGCACCACCTGCTTTATCTTGCCTTGGAATGAGATCTCCATCATGCTTCCGTGGTGTGCGGGATCTGCTGAACTGCCTGCGAGCGCTATGTCCTTCATCTTTCTTGGGAGCATGTTCTCCTTCACCTGCCTTGGAACTCGGTCTTTGACTCATGCCTTGTAGTGTCTTCTCCATCACTCTTCCTGGTATCATGTTCCCTGTCCTCCTGCCATGGAACACCATCCCTACCACTTTGCCATGGTGAGCATCTCAGTCTTCCAGCTTGGCAGCACAATATCGGTCATCCTGCATGCCTATGGATGCTCTGTGCAGTCTCCTGCCTAGAGGGCCACCTCTTTCATGATGTCTGGGAATGCAATCTCCATCATCCTATATGTGAGCGTGATCTCCTGTCACTCTGCCTAATAATACGATCCCCTACTTCTTGCCCTGGGGCACAGTCTAGGATTCCTTGCTGAGATTGCTTTCTTTGCCATCCTGACTGCGAGCAAGGAAAAAAAAAATGACATTCTGCCTAGAAAGGCTGTCTCTGTCATCCTGTCAGGGAACACAGTCTCCATCATCCTGCCTAGGAGCGATTCTCACTCTCTTTTCTGCCTGGGAGAGTGATTGAGGTACTTCATCATAGTTAGCAGCACCAACTGCATCACCCTCCCTGGAAGCAAGTTCGTAGACATACTGTCTGGAACATGATCCTCATTATCCTGCCTGAAAATGTTTCAGTCATCCTGAGAGATGACCCTTCTGTGTAGCACAATATCCCTCATCTTTCCTCAGAGCACCTTACAGTCATTTACCCCGTCAGAACAATCATCATCATCATCATCATCATCATCATCATCATCATCATCATCATCATCATCATTTCTGGACAGCCATCTCCACCATCCTGTTTTGGTGACAGGGAGAAGAATCTCTTTCATCTTGCCCTCAAGCACCTTCTCTGAATACTGCCTGGGAGCACTTATTTGTCTTCTTTCTGGGAGCATGATCTCCATCATCCTGCCTAGGAAGGCAGTGTCTGTCATCCTGCCAGGGAGCATATTCTACAACATCTTGATTGGGTGCTCATCTCCCTCAATCCTGCCTGGAAGAGTGGTCTCCTTCACCTTTCCTTTGGCTGACTTCTCCATCACACTACCTCAGTGCCTGGGAGAATGGTCTCTTTTATCCTGTCCTGGGGCATGGTGTACCAAACCCTCCTGCGAGTGGTTATCTATCTTCCTTCCTGGAACCACCATGTCCAACATCCTGCCTCAGAAGACCATCTCCTTCATCCTGCCAGGCAGCATATTCTCCAACATCTTGCCTAAGAGGGCACCACTCTTATCCTGCCTGTAAGAGTCATTACCTTCATCTTGCCATGGACCCGCCAACTTTGTCATTATGCCCAAGGGCACCAACTCCAGCATCCTAGAAGATCTCACTTGCTTCTCCCATCCTGCCTGGTATTAAAAAATTCCTAATCCCTATGAGGGCCTTATCTTTCATTTTCCCCAAGAGCACCATATTAATAATCTTGCCTGGGTGCATGGTCTCCCTGGTCCTCCTGACCTGAACGAGGGAAGTCTCCTTCATCCTGCTTTGCACAGTGATCTCTGTGATTCCATTGTGAGCATGATCTATGTCATCCTGTTTCATGGACGATCTCCACTATCCAGCCTCAGAACATGTTTTTAGTAATCCTACCTAAGAGTGTTATTTCCTTCATTCAACTTTGGAGCATATTCTCCATAATCTTTTTTGGGAACGTTATTTGTATTGTTTTACCTGGATTTCCATTTCCTCCAGCCTGCCGGGGACATGAGCTCCGTCCTTCAGGATGGAAGCGCCATCTTCACCATCATGGCAGGGAGCATGGTGTCCACATCCTGCCTGGGAACATTATATGCACCATACCCTGGGTACACAGACTCCATCATCCCTGAAAGGGCCGTTCTCTTGCCTAGTAGCACAATATGTCTTATCCTGTGTCAGAGCACCTTCTCTGTCTTCCTTTTTGCAAGTGCAGTTTCCATCATCCTGCCTGAGACCATGATATCCTTCATCGTACCCAAGAACGCCATGTCTTCTATTACACCTGGGAATGTGATTTCCTTCCACCCACCTTCAAATGCCATCTACGTTAGCTCCTCTAGGAGCACAATCTTCATCATGCTTTCTTGGTGTGCTGTGTCTGTTTTACTTCCAGGGAGCACCGTGTCCCTCATCCTGCCTGGTTACATGACCTCCCTCAAGCTACCTGGATACTAAGTCTCCAACTTCCTGCCTCGGAAAGTGTTTTCTTCATCCTTCCTGCTATCATTTTTCCTGTCCTCCTGTTTGGACCTTGTCTCCCTCATCTTCCTTTGGAGCACCATTGGTGTCTTTTTGCCTGGAAGTACTTATCCATCCTCCTGCCTGCCGTGGAGTGCTGTGTCCATCCTCCTGTGTGGAGTTGCAATCTCTGTAAATCTTCCTTGGTAGTTCCATCTCCTTCCTGCAGTCTGGAAGGGACATTTTCATCATAATGCCCAGGAACACAAGCCCCCTCATCATGCCAGGGAATACAATCTTTCACATTTGCCATGTATAGAATGTCCACTTCCCCCCCACCCCCGGGATATCACTCTCTCCCTTCCTGTCTGGGAGTGTAATCTCTGATCTCCTTTTGGGAAGGTTATTTACATCATTTTAGTGGGAGCACCCTCTCCATCATTCTGTCTGGGATCATGATCTCCATCTGCCGGCCTTGGAGGCTCTTCTACAATTCCAGCGTGTGAATACATTCTCTGTCATACTGACTGGGACCAAGAAACCATATTCTGTTTTGAAAGGCCATGGATATCATCTTCCCAAGGAGCACCATCTCTATATCATGCTGCCCACAAGTGCATCCGTCTCTCATGCCTGGAAGAGGGATCTCCTTCATCATACCTGAGAGAGCCATCTCCATCATCCTGATAGGAAGCCTGTTCTCCAACCTATTGTGGGGAACATGATTTCCATCAGCCCACCTGGGAGCAACGTATTTGTCATCCTATCTGGTAACGCAGTAACCCTCTTCCCGCCTCAAATGCCTTACTGTCATTTACCCCAGTAGAGCCATCATTGTCTTCTTGCCTGAGATCCTGTCTCCATTTGAGATCCATCAGATCCTGAGATACTGTCTCAGTGCCTGGAAGAAATATCCCTTTTATCCTGCCATGGAGTGCTCTCTATGAATCCTCCTGGGAACACTTATCTGTCATCCTACCTGAGAACATATATCCATCATCGTGACTAGGAAGGCCATCTCCATCATCCTGCCAAGGAGCGTCTTCTTCAGAATCTTACCTGGGAGCATGTCTCCCTCATTCTCCCTGGAAGAGTGGTCCCCATTATTTTGCCTGGGAGCACCAATCCATCATCCTAGCAGGAAACATAATATCCCTCGTTCTTCTTCTTCTTCTTCTTCTTCTTCTTCTTCTTCTTCTTCTTCTTCTTCTTCTTCTTCTTCTTCTTCTTCTTCTTCTTCTCCTTATTATTATTATTATTATTATTATTATTATTATTATTATTATTATTATTAATTATTATTATTATTATTATTATTATTATTATTATTATTATTATTATTATTACTATTATTATTTTTTTTAATTTACATCCAAATTAGTTACCATGTGGTACAACAATGATTTCAGTACTAGATTCTTTAGTGCCCCTTTACCCATTTAGCTCACCCCCCTACTACCCCTCCAGTAATCCTCAGTTGATTCTCCATATTTATGAGTCTCTTATGTTTTGTCCCACTCCCATGTTTTTATTTATTTTTGTTTCCCTTCCCTTGTGTTCACCTGTTTTGTCTCTTAAAGTCATCCTATGCATGAATTCATATGACTTTTGTCTTTCTGTGACTAATTTCACTTAGCATAATACCGTCCAGTCCCATCCACGTAGTTGCAAATGGCAAGATTTCATTCGTTTTGATTGCCGAGTAATACTGCATTGTGTGTGTGTGTATGTATGTATGTATGTATGTATGTATGTATGTATGTATGTATGTGTGTATGTAATATATGTGTGTGTGTGTGCACATATATATCTTCTTTATCCATTCATCCATTAATGAATATTTGAGCTCTTTCCTTACTTTAGCTATTGTTCATAGTGCTGCTATAAACATTGGGATACATGTGTCCCTCCGAAACAGCACCCCTGTATCCCTTGGATAAATGCCTACTAGTGCAATTGCTGGGTCATAGGGTAGTTCTAATTTTAGTTTTCTTAATAACCTCTATACTGTTTTCCAGAGTGGTTGCACCAGCTTGAATTCCCACCAACAATACAAAAGAGATCGTCTTTCTCTGCATCCTCACCAACATCTGTTGTTGCTTGAGTTGTTAATGTTAGCCATTCTGACGGGTGTAAGGTGGTATATCATTGTGGTTTTGATTTGTATTTCCCTGATGATGAGTGGAGTTGAGCATTTTTTCATGTGTCTGTTGGCCATCTGGATGTCTTCTTTAGAGAAGTGTCTATTCATGTCTTTTGCCCATTTCTTCACTGATTATTTGTTTTATGCGTGTTGAGTTTGATAAGTTCTTATAGATTTTGGATACTAATCTTTCTCTGATATGTTGCTTGCAAATGTCTTCTCCGATTCTATCAGTTGCCTTTTAATTTTGCCGATTGTTTCCTTTGCTGTGCAGAAGGGTTTTTGTTTGTTGGTTTGTTTGTTTTGGTTTGTTTGCTTCTGTTTTTGTTTTTTTACGTGGTCCCATTAGTTCATTTTTGCTTTTGTTCCCCTTGATTCTGGAGATATGTTGAGTAAGAAGTTGCTGCAGCCAAGATCAAAGATGTTTTTTCCTGCTTTCTCCCTGAAAACCTCCCTCGTTATTACTTGGAGCATCATTTCCCTCATCCTGCCTTGTAGTGCAATATCCCTCCTGCTGGTTTGGATAGGCTTATCTGTCACTTTGTCTGGAAGAGCCGTTGCCACCGTCTCGCCTGAGAACACCTTCTTTGTCATCCTCCTTGGAGTGCCATATCCATTATCATACCTGGGTGCATGGTCTCCATATTCCTGCTGGGGGGATAGCCTCCTTCACCCTGTCTGTAGCATGATCTCTGTCATCCTGCCTGAGAGAATGATCTAAGCCTTCCTGTTTAGAGGATGATCACTTATATTTAAGACTGGGAGTATGGTTTTGGTCATTCTACTTGGGAGTGCAATTTCCTTCATTCAAATTGGGAGCATCCTCTCCATCATCTTTTTTGGAAATGAGATTTACCTTGTTTTTCCTTGGGGTTCCATATCCATCACCCTGGTTGTGGTCACCATCTCTGCCCTACTGGGTGGAAGCAACATTTATGGCTTCATGGCAGGGAATGGGCTAACTACCTCCTGCCGGTAATACTATGTCCATCATTGCATGGGGACGCAGATTCCATAATCCTGCTTGAAAATGGCATATTGTCATCCTGCTTTGCAGTGCAGTATTCCTTGTCCTATGTGGGAGTGCTCGTCCGTCATCATTCCTTTGAGCAGCAGTCGTCATCTTCCTTCATGGGAGGACATATTGTTTCTACATGAGAGCACCATGTCTTTCATTTTTCCTGAGAGTATGACCTCCTTCAAGCTTCCTTGGAGCGTGGTCTACCTAATCTTGCCCCAGAGCATGATCTCCATTATGCTCCCTTGGCCTCCCATGTCTGTCATACTGCTGGGGAGCACAGCATCTTTCAGCATGCCTAGGGGCATTATCTCCTTAAACCTGCCTGGGAATCTCAGTTTCTAAATTCCTGCCTACGAGATCCTAGTACATCATCCTTCTGCCATCGTGTTCCCCATCACTCTGCCTTGGAATACCATCTCCATAATGTTGATATGGAGCACTCTCCCCATGTCCTCCTTCCTTAGAGCACCTTATCCTTCATCATGCCTGCCTAGGAGTGCTGTATACATCATTTATCCTGGGACCTCCCTCTTTGTCATCGTTTCTGGAACCATGATCTACTACTTTCCACACTGGGGTGTATTTGGCTGTCATTCACCCTTGACAATGTGGAGTGCTATTATTATCAGGGCTTTATTAGGGTAAGATACAATGAAAATTAATTTTCTTAGGTATCCATAATACAATTGTTTTATGAAGTCGCGTTTTGTCTTTAGCAATTGAGATTTTTTATGTTTATGATCTTGGTGGGGTTTTTTTTGATGTGCCTAAATTTGGATTCACATCACCTGACTTCAATTTATCCTGAGGAGTTATACTTCTAATGTGCTGTGAATTCAGTACGTATTATCACATTGCTGATGCATGTGGGTATACTGCATGAGAAATAACTTTCAGTATAGGTGAAGAAGGCATTCCTTTTCTTTAAACTCATACACAATCATGCATTGGTTTGATTGTAGTTTTAGTGAAATGCCATTTATGTCTAGATTAAAAAAATGGGTTAGTGGGCATGGGATTTGCATAGCCACAATATAGAAATGATGTTTGCGACCTGAAGAACTTAGACCTTTCCCCGAGTCAGGATGAGAGAGGTGACACTCTCAGGCAAAACAACAGAAAAAAGCATCATAGACAGAATGATCCCAAGTAAGATGAAGGAAACCGTGCTCCCATGATGGATGTAAGAGATCATTCTCTAAACAGGATGACAGAAATCGTCCTCCCACACAGGGGGACAGAGATCATGTGCAAAGCAGGATGAAGAAAATAGCCCTGTCAGGATGATCAGGGAGACCATGGACACAGTAGGAGGACAGATACGTTGCTCCCAGGAGGATGACAAAGAAGGTGCTTCCAGGCATGGTGACTACAATGGCACTCCCAGGCAAAATGACAGAAAAGACCCTGCAAGGCACGATGGGGGATATTGCGCTACCAGGCAGGATGAGAAAAACGGTGTTCCAAGGCAGAACAAGGGAGATCATGCTTCCTGTAAACGTGATGGTGTTTGCATTCCAGGCACGATGACAGAGATGGTTGTCCCAGTAAAGAGGAAGGGGACTACTCTTCCAGGCAGGATGAGGGAAATGTACTCCCAGGGAAATTCTGGAGAAGTTTCTCCCTTGAAGGACAATGGAGACAGCCTTCTGAGACAGGGTGATGTACATCATGCTCCCAGAAGTGTGACAGACAAGCACTGCCAGACAGGTTTGGTCAGTGAGGGGTACTGTGCCTCCAGGTGGGATGAATAAAGGACAGTTCCGGGCAGGATGATGATGATCATATTCTACACAGGATGTCTGAGAACTCACTTCCTTACAGAATGGTGCAGTTGGCCCTCCTATGCATGACCAAGGACATTGTTCTCCAAGGCCATACGAGGAAGAATCACTCCTAGGCAGGATTATGGAGACTGTGCCCCCTGGCAGGATGACAGAGATGACCTTTCTATGCAGAATCATGATGTCCCACTCCCAGTAAGTATGACAGAGAGACGCTCTCAGGCGGGAATTGTAGACTGCACTCCAGCACAGAAATTAGGAGATCATGTACCCTGAAAAGATGACAAAGAATGAGCTCGCAGGGGAAAAAAAATGATGGGAATCAGGTTCGTGAAGAGGGAATGGAGATGATGCAGGAACACCTAGATAGCTCTCCAAGGCAGTAAATCCAAGATCTTCCTCTAGACACAATTACAGAGATTGTGCTGTCAGGCAGGATGGCAGGCATAGCAACCAAGGGAGCATGATGGGAATCACTCTCCAAGACAAGATAAGGTAAACGGCACACCCAAGCAAGCTGAAGGTAATCACACTCCCAGTTATAATGAAGTGTGCAGCACTCTCAAGTAAGATGAATGATATCCTGTTCTCAAGAAGGGTAACAGAGATGCGCTAGCAGGAAGGATGATGGAGAAGGCACTCCCACACAGGATAAGAGATATGGCTCTCCTGGCCAAGATGACAAAACGGTGCTTCCCAGGAGGATGATGGAGTTCATGACTCCAGACGATGGTGGATATCATGTTCCTATGAGTGATGTGAACACCACGCTCTCAATCAGGATGACAGAGATGGCCTTTCCAACCTGAACGACAGAGATATTATTCTCAGTCATGGTAATGGAGATGGCATTTCCAGTTAAAACAAAAGAAATAGCTTTTCCAAATGGATGGTGGAGAGGACACTCTCCAGAAGGATTAAAGAAATCGCGCTTCCATGTAGGGTGTCTGAAATAAAGCTCTCAAGTTATAAGTAAAAAAAAAAAAAATCATGCTCAGAACAGGATAACGTAGATCTTTCTCCAAATCAGGATGAATGAGACTTCCACCCCAGGTGGATTAGCGAGATCATGCATCCTGGCAGGACGATGGAGACATTGCTCCAAGAAGAAAGACAAAGAAGGTTGTCCCAGACATGAGGACCACAATGGCCCTCCCAGGAAAAATGATGGATTAGGCCCTCTAAGGTAGGAATATGATACTGCACAACTATGGTGGATGACATAAATGGTGCTCCACGGCAGAAAAAGGGAGATCATGCATTCTGCAAGGGCGAAGAAGTTGGCACTCCCAAGCAGGATGACAGAAATGGCACTCCCAGGTAAGATGCAGGGGACCATTCGTCCAGGCAGGATAAGGGAGATGCACTCCCAGGCAAGGTATGGAGAAAAATGCTCCTTGGCAGGATGAAAGAGATGAGCTTACTACACAGGACGCAGGGTAGTACCCACCCAGGAAGGATGACAGGTACGCCCTCCCATTTGGATGATAAAGAATGCACTCACAGGCAGGGTAATGGCAAGGAGGATGGAGATAGCACTTCCAGGGTGGATGACATAGATCATACCTCCAGATAGGAGGATGGACACAGGTTTCCTAGGCAGGCAGGAGGATAGATATTGTGCTCCCAGGGGAAAAAAAAAAGACAGAGACAATGATCCAAGGTAAGATGAAAGAGATAGTGTTCCAAGACAGGAGGATGGGGAAAATGATAACAGGAAGGGTGGCATAGAAGGCACTCTGAGACAGGATGTCATACACTGGGTATCCAGGTAGGTTGAAGGATATCGTGCATCCAGGCATGATGAGAGACATGGCCTTCCCTGGCAGTACGATAGACATGATACACCACAAGAGCATGATGGAGATCGTGCTCTGAGATGAGATAATTGAGAAGGCACTACCAGTCTGTTTGAAGGTAATCACGCATTCAGGTACAATGAAGGGCAGGGCACTCTCAAGTAGGGTGAGTGATATCATGCTTCAAGACATGATGACTGAGACTGTGCTTGCAAAAAAGATGAAGAGGAGGCTTTCCCACGCAAGATAAGGCATATTGTGCTCCTAGACAGGTTGACATAAGAGCACTTTTATTCAGGAAGATGGAACTCATGTCCCCAGGTGATGGTGGATATAGTATAACCAGGAACTATGTGGCTTCCACGCTCCCTGCCACAATGACAGATGGTGTTTCCACCTTGAAGGAAGGAGACCATGTCCCCAGGCAGGGTGACAGAGCTCGCTACTCAGGTAAAACAATAGAAATTGCATTCCCCATGTGGATGATGGAGAGTCCTCTCCCATGTAGGATGAAGGACATCTCACTCCCAGGTAGAATGTCTGAAAACATGCTCCCAGACTGGATTTCTGAGATGGCCATCTAAACAGGATGACGTGGATCCGCACCCAGGCAGCATGACAGAGATCATGATCCAAGGCAGGAAGAAGGATACCATCCTTTTTCAGGAAAAGAGGGACAGGGAGACCACACACCTAGGCAGGATGATGGATATGGTGCTCCCAGACAAAAAGAGAGATAAGGCCCTCCGTGACAGGATGAGGGATACTGCACTACCAGAGAGGATGAGAGAAATGGTTCCCCATGACAAAAGTGAGTTTGTGCTTCCTGCCACGATGACAGAGTTGGCGCTCCTGGAAAGCATGACAGAGGTAGAGGTCCTAGAGATGAAGGGGACCACTATTCCAGGCATGGTGAGAGAGACATGTTCATAGGCAAGATGTTGGAGAACATGCTCCCTGGCAGGATGGAGGATATGGTCTTATGAGGCAGGATGGTGAAGATCATGTCCCCATGATGGATGACAAAGAAGTGCTACCAGGCAGGTTTCTTAGACGGCACTCCAGGGCAGGATGAAAAGAAAAATCATTCTCCCAGGCACCAAGACAGGACGACGGAGATGGATGTCCCATGCAGGATGAAGGTAACCACTCTTCCAGGCAGGATAAGGAGATGTGCTCCAGGGAAAATGTTGGAGAAGATGCTCCCTGGTTGGACGATGAAGACAGTCTTCATAGGCAGGATGCTGGAGACTGTGCTCTGAGGAACGGTGACAGATATGCAGTCCCAAGTAGAATTTGTAGATGGTACCCCAGCGCACTGATGAAAGAGGTGCTTCTTCCAGACCCTGATATAGGATGAAAGAGATGATGCTCCCAAGCAGGATGACGATGATTGTTCTAGCAAGGTAAATGACCGTAGGGTTCTCTGAAGCAGGATGCAAGATATGTGCTACCAGGTAGGATGAATAAAACAGCAATCCCAGGCAGGTTGACCAACATCATGTTCCAGACGGTATGTCTGAGAACTTGAATTCCAGACAGAATGAGATAGTTCGTGTTGCTAAGCATGATGAAGTACGTCAGTCTCCCAGGCTGGAAGAGGGAGAGTCACCTGTAGTCAGGATTATGCAGACTGTGCTCAATGGCAGGATGAAAGAGATGGCCTTTCTATGCAGAATTATGGTTTCTCACACCAGTAAGTATGACAGAGATGACACGTTCAGGCAGGAATTGTAGACTGCCCTATAGGGAGAAATGTTGGAGATCATGCTCCCAGGAAAATTTATGGAAATGATGGAAACCACTTTCCCAAAAGGAGAAAAAGGTGACACTCCTATGTTAGGAGACTGGGATTCCTCCTCAAGGCAATAAATCAGAAATCTTACTCTAGACATAATTAAACAGATCATGCTCTCAGGCAGTATAAGAGACACAGCAACCAAGGGAACGTAATGATTATTGCTCTCCAGGGCAGGAAAATGTAGACAGCACATCCAGGCAGGTTGAATGTATTCACACTCCCAGGTATAATGAAGGATACTGCACTCTCAACTGAGATAAATGATATCCTGGGGGAGGAGCCAGGAGGGCAGAACAGCATGGAAGTTTTGTGTGTGTCTCACATCCATGAAATACAGCCAGACCAACAGTAAACCATCCTACACACCTAGAAACTGATTGGAAGTATAACACAACAATCTGCACAACCTGAACCACAGAATTCAGCAAGTATGTGACACAAAGAGCTGAACTTGGGGAGCAAGAAGCCCCAAAAGGTAGGGAACCGGTTTTGTGGTCAGAGAGAGGACAGAGACTGGGGGAGGGAGAAAACATACGGGAAAAGGACGCCTCCCCAAAAGCAGCTGGAGAGAAAGTAGAAATTTGGAAACACCCACAGGAACTAAACTAAAAAGGGAGAAAGGGCCAAGGAGAAAGCAGAGGGTTTAAATGCCATGAAGACTGTAGACAAGGGGAGTTGCAAAGGCTGCAACTCCTCAGCTCGATACCTGGCAGTGCTCTGGTGGGAAAGGTGAATGCCCAGGAACAGAGTGGGGTCTGGGAGGTTCTTGGGCCACATGGGGAAAACTGGTTTCACTGCTGGAAGACCATTTGGTAGAGACTGTTGATGTCACCTGTTCCCAGCTGACCCTGGAAGACAGCCACATTCGCTGGTGCTGGGGCAAGGTTGTGGAGGGTGAAGCCTGGTGCCAGATCTGTGTTGCGATTTTCCATAATCCCTGAAAAGCTGATGTTACACTGTCTTGCGACCTTATCTGGGGGCAGGCTGGCACCTGGCCGCAGTGTCGGGACACTGGCAACAGCAGAGTCCGGCGGGCATTCCTGGGTGCAGCCAACCTCCGCCATTGCTCATTTGGCCATTGCTCGGTGAGACCCTCCCACAGAGGGGTGCAACAGATCAAAGCCGCAGTCTGTCAGAAGTAAGCGGCTGGGGAAAACAGCCGCATCTGAGACAAAACTTGGGACAGAGTACTGCCTGGGGCCTGGTCACGGAGAGTGCAAAAGTGGGGAGTGGATGAGAGCTGAAGATGGAGGACCGGTGAGCGATTGAAGATCCAGAACAGACTGGGTAACTGGGTGGCGCCTTTTTCACCACTGGCACAATGCCTATGCCCACCTAACAGCCCTGGAACAATCAAGCACAGTAGGCTAGCAGCGCCATCTAGTGGAGAGCAGAGCTGTTACACGAAGCCCCGCCCAACTGGGCCAACTTTGCTCTTCAAAAACAAAAACCTCATCCCTGGCTTAATTTATGGACTACAAAGAGCTACATGGACTGATCTGTAGGGGAAAATGAAGCCATTTCAGTCCTACTTCAATCTGTGAGCAGTATCATCTATTCATTTCTTTTTCTTTTTTGCTCTCTTTTCCTTTTTCTTTTTTAGAATTCTTTTCTTTTTCTTCAATACAGAAAGAAAAAGAGTCATTTTATTTTCAATTTTTATTAAATATATCTGTCTTTAGTTTTTATTACTAAAAATTTTTCCTTCTGTAATTTTTTCAAATTCTACTTTACATCCATCATTGTATTTTAATCTACTTCAGTGTACTCACCTTTTCAAATTTTCAAGCAATTTACTTTTTTTATTTTTTCTTTTTCATGTCTTTTTTTCTTGAATGCAGAAAAACAGAAAAACTTCATTTTACTTTAAAATTCTTTTAAAATATTTTATTTAATTTTTATTACGATATTTTTGCTTTTATATTTTCTTTTTCAAATTCTATCTTACTCCCATCATTTTATTTCAACTACTACAGGGTATTCACTTTTACAAATTTTCAAACTATTTCTTTTTTTTTTTCCTTTTTATCTTTTTACTCTTTTTCATTTCTTTCTTTTTTCTTAAATACAGAAAACTAAAACATTCGTATTTCTTATTAACTTTTATTAAAAATTTTTTCTATAATTTTTATACTATATTCTCTACTATTGTGTATAATTTTTTCAAATTCTATTTTAATCACATCATCTCATGTTAGTCAACTTAACTGTAATCATTTTCTCAAACTCTCAAACGATTTCCATCTTTTCTTAACACACCCCCTTTTTTTTTCATTTCTCTAATCTGTCAAACCACGTTAACACCCAGACCAAAACACACCTAGGGTCTAGCATCATCTATTCGATTTGTGTGTGTGTGTGTGTGTGTGTGTGTGTGTGTGTGTGTGTGTGTGTGTGTGTTTAATTTTTGATTCTAATGTTATTTAATTTTAATTTTTTTAATTTCAATTTTTCTACTTCATTAATTCCTTTTCTCCCTTCAAAAGGACAAGATGAAGGATTTCACCCCAAAAGAAAGTGCAAAGAAATGACAGCCAGGGATTTAACCAACACAGATACAAGAAACATGTCTGAACCAGAATTTAGAATCACGATAACAAGAACACTAGCTGGAGTCAAACATAGATTAGATTCCCCTTCTGCAGAGATAAGAGAAGTAAAAACTATCCAGAATTAAATTTAAAATGCTATAACTGTGCTGCAATCACAGATGGATGCAGTGGCGGTAAGGATGAACAAGGCGGAACAGAGAATCAGTTTTCTGAGAATATAGAGCACAAGCTTATAGAGAATAACGAAACAGAAACAAAGAGGGAGATTAAGGCAAAAGAGCACGATTTAAGAAGTAGAGAAATCAGTGACTCATTAAAAAGGAAAAACATCAGAGTTATAGAGGACCCAGAGGAAGAAGAGAGAGAAATAGGAGTAGAAAGGTTATGTGAGCAAATCATGGCAGAAAACTTTCCTACACTGTGGAAAGATACAGACATCAAAATCCAGGAAGCACAGAGGACTCCCATTAGATTCAACAAAAACCGACCATCAACAAGCCATATCATAGTCAAACTCACAAAATACTCAGGCAAGGAGAGATTAATGAAAGCAGCAAGGGGGAAAAAAAAGTCGCTAAACTAGAAGGGAAGACAGATCAGGTTTGCAGCACACCTATCCACAGAAACTTGGCAGGCCACAAAGGAGTGGCGGAATATATTCAGTTGGCTGAATTGAATATGGCTGAAGTAGTAAAATACACAGCCAGGAATTCTTTACCCAGCAAGGTTGTCATTCGAAAATAGAAGGAGAGAAAAAAACTTTCCCATACAAACAAAAATTAAAGGAGTTTGTGACCAGTAAACCAGCCCTGCAAGAAATCTTAAGGGTGAGTCTCTGAGGGGAGAAAAGATGAAAATTATATATACATACATATAAAATATAATATATAACATAATATATAATATAATAAAATGTAATAATCTTATATGAATAATATAATATCATGTAATGTAATGTAATATAGTATAATATAACATGATATAACATGATATAAATTGGTATAACATGATATAACATGATATAACATGATATAACATGATATAACATGATACAACATGATATAACATGATATAACATGATATAACATAATATAACATAATATAACATAATATAAGATAATATAAGATAATATAACATAATATAACATAATATAACATAATATAACATAATATAATATAACATAATATAATATAATATAATATAACATAACATAACATAACATAACATAACATAACATAACATAACATAACATAACATAATATAATATAATATAAATGCAAAAATATGTATACATATACATATATATGTATATGTATGTATATAATATATTTACTATATATATGTGTGTATATATATATACACACACATATTTATATATATACATACACATATACATATATATATACATACATATACATGTATATATATATATATATATATGTGTGTGTGTGTGTGTGTGTGTGTGTGTGTGTGTGTATACCAAAAGGAACCAAAGACTAGAAAGGACCATAGAACACCAGATACTCCAACTCTACAAGCATCATAATGGCAATAAATGCATATCTTTCAGTACTCACTCTAAACACACAATGGACTCAATGCTCCAATCAAAAGATATGATGGATAAGAAACCAAGATCTATCTATATGTTACTTACAAAGGACCCCCTTTAGACCGAAAGATATCTTAAGATTTAAAATAAGGAGGTGGAGAAGGCAGGAATAACCATACGTCTATCAGACAATCTAGATTTCAAAATAAAGACTGTATCAAGAGATGCAGAAGGGCATTATATCATAATCAAGGAGTCTATCCACCAAGAAGACCTAAAAATTGTAAACATTTATGCGCCAAATGTGGGACCATCCAAATATATAAATCAATTAAAAACAAACATAAAGAAACACATCAACAGTAATACCACAATAGGAGGAGTCTTTAACACCCCACTAGCAGCAATGGACAGATCATCTAATCAAAAAACCAACACAGAAACAAAGGCTTTGAATGACACACTGGACCAGATGGACTTCACAGATATATTCAGAATATCTCATCCTAAAGCATCAGAAAATACATTCTTGTCCAGTGCACATGGAACATTCTCCAGAATAGACCATATACTGGGAAACAAATCTGCCCTAAGTAAGTACAAAATGATCAAGATCATACCGTGCAGATTCTCAGACCACAATGGTATGAAACTCAAATCAATCACAAGAAACAATTTGCAAAGGTAACACATTCTTGGAGACTGAAGAACATCCTACCAAAAATTGAATGGGCTAACACAGAAGGGAAAGAGGAAGTTAAGTATTTGGAATTCAAAGAAAATGATAGCACCACAACCGAAAACATCTGCGATGCAGCAAAGGTGGTCATAAGAGGAACGTATATAGCAACGCAGGGCTTCCTAAAAAAGGAAGAAAGATCTCAGAGACACAACCTAACTTTATGCCTTAAGGAGCTGGAAAACAACAGCAAATAAAACCCAAAAACACCAGAAGACAGGAAATGACAAGCATTAGAGCAGAAATTAATGTTATCAAAACCAAAAACAAACAAACAAACAAAACAAAACAGTAGAACAGATCAATGAAACCAGAAGCTGGTTCTTTGAAAGAATTAACAAAATTGATAAACCACTAGTCAGTTTGATCAAGAAGAAAAAGGAAAGGAACCAAATAAGCAAAATCAAGAACGAAAGAGGTGAAATCACAACCAACACAACAGAAATACAAACAATAATAAGAGAATATTATGAACAATTATATGCCTCTAAAATGGACTATCTGGAAGAAACGGACAAATTCCTAGAAATATATACACTACCAAAGCTGAAACAGGAATAAATAGAAAATGTGAACAAACCCATAATCAGTAAGGAAATCGAATTAGTAATAAAAAAATCTGCCAAAAAAACACGATTCCAGGGCCAGATGGTTTTCCAGAGGAATTCTACCAAACACTTAAAGAAGAGTTAACACCTATTCCCTTGAAACTGTTCCAAAAAAACAGAAATGGACAGAAAACTTCCAAACTCTTTCTATGAAGCCAGCATTACCTTGATTCCAAAACCAGACAGAGACTCCACTAACAGAGAACTATAGACCAAATTCCCTGATGAACATGGATGCAAAGTTCCTCAACAAGGTATTAGCCAACCCGATCCAACAATATTAAAAAAAAAATTATTCACCACAACCAAGTGTGATTTATACCTGGGATGCAAGGCTGGTTCAATATCCACAAAATAATTAACGTGATTCATCACATCAATAAAAGAAAGGACAAGAACCATATGATCTTCTCAATAGGTGCAGAGAAAGCATTTGAATAAATACAGCAACGTTTCTTGATAAAAGCTCTCAAGAAAGTAGGGATAGAAGGAGCCTAACTCGAGATCATAAAAGCCATATTGAACGACCCAACGCTAATATCATCCTCAAGAGGGAAAAAATGAGAACTTTTCTCCTAAAGTCAGGTACAAGACAGAGATGTTCACTATCTCCACTATTATTCATCATAGAATTAACTGGAAGTCTTAGCCTCTGCAATCAGGCAAAACAAAGAAATAAAAGGCATCCAAATCAGCCAGGAGGAGGTCAAACTTTCACTCTTCACAGATGACATGATACTCGATATGGAAAACCCAAAAGATTCTGGTCTTCTGGACCAGAGAGGGGAGGCATTCCTGACCAACTTCCAGATGAGAGAGAGGGAGGGCTCTTCTGACTGACTTCTGGGCGAGAGAGAGGGATTTTCCTGCCTGACTTCTGGATGAGAGATGGGAGGTTCTCCTGAATGACTTCTGAACGAGAGAGGGGAAATTCTGCTGACTGACTTCTGGACCAGAGACTGGAGGTTCTGGTGACCAACTTCCAGATGAGAGAGAGGGGAGATTCTCCTGGCTGACATCTGGACCAGAGACCAGAGGTTCTGCTGACCGACTTCCGGATGAGTGACAGGGATGTTCGCCTGATTGACAAGATTCTCTCTGGATGAGAGAATGGAGGTTCTCCTGACTGACTTCTGGACCACAGAGTGGAGGCTCTCTTGGAGGAGAGACAGGGGTGATTCTCCTGACTGACTTCCAGACAAGAGAGGGGAGATTCTCCTGACTGATTTCTTGACCAGACAGGGGAGGTTCTCCTATCTTACTTCTGGACAAGAGAGAGGAGAGGTTCTCCTGAATGACTTCTGGACCAGAGAAGGGAGGTTCTTGAACGAGAGAGAGGGGAGGTTCTCCTGAATGACTTCCCAACGAGAGAGAGGGGAGGTTCTCTAACTGACTTCTGGAGGAGAAAGGAGAGGGTCTGCTGACTGACTTCCGGACAAGAGAGGGGAGGTTCTCCTGACTGACTTCTGGATGAGAGAGGGGAGGTTCTCCTGAGTGACTTATGGACGAGAGACTGGAGCTTCTCCTGACTGACTTGTGGACCAGAGATGGGATGTTCTGCTGACCGACTTGCGGATGACAGAGTGGGGAGGTTCTCCTGAGTGACTTCTGGACGACAGAGGGGAGGCTCTCCTGACTGACTTCTGGACCAGAGAGTACAGGTTCTGCTGACAGTCTTCCAGATGAGAGAGAGGGAATATTCTCCTGACTGATTTCTGGACCAGTGCTGGGATGGTCTGCTGTCTTAATTCTGGACAGAGATGGGAGGGTTTCCTGACTGACTTCTGGATGAGAGAGGGGAGGTTCTCCTGATCTACTTCCAGATGTGAGAGAGGGGAGGTGGTCCTGAATGACTTCTGGATGAGAGAGGGGAGTTTCTGCTGACTGACTTTTGGATGAGAGAGAGGGGAGGTTTTCCTTACTGACTTCTGGACCAGAGAGAGGAGGGTCTTGAACAAGACGGAGGGGAGGTTCTCCTGACTGACTTCTGCATGAGAGAGGGGAGGTTCTGCTGACCGACTTCTGGATGAGGGGGGGGGGGTTTCTGGCAGGAGACAGAGGGGTGATTCTCATGACTGACTTCCAGGCGAGAGGGGGGGGGGGGACGTTCTCTTGACTGATTTCTGGACCAGACAGGGGAGGTTCTCCTGTCTTACTTCTGGACGAGAGGGAGGGGAGCTTCTTCTGAATGAATTCTGCGCCAGAGATGGGAGGTTCTCCTGACCAACTTCCAGATGAGAGAGAGAGGGGAGGTTCTCCAGACTGACTTCTGGATGAGAGAGAGTGGAGGTTTTCCTGCCTGACTTCTGGTTGAGAGATGGGAGATTCTCCTGACTGACATCTGGACCACAGAGTGGAGGTTCTGCTGACTGACTTCTGGATGAGAGAGAGGGGAGATTCTCCTGACTGACTTTTGGATGAGAGAGGGGAGGTTTTCCTGACTGACTTTTGGACGGGAGCAAGCGGAGGTTTTCCTGACTGGCTTCTCAACCAGAGAGTGGAGGTTCTTGAATGAGAGACACTGGAGGTTCTCCTGACTGACTTCTGGACGAGAGAGGGGAAGTTCTCCTGAGTGACTTCTGGGTGAGAGACTGGAGTTTCTCCTGACTGATTTCCGGGCCAGAGAGTGGACAATCTTGATTGAGTGAGAGAGATGGGAGTTTCTCCTGACTGACTTCTGGACAAGAGAGTGGAAGTTCTCATGAATGACAGAGAAGGGAGGTTTTGCTGACTGACTTCTGGACAGCAGAGAGGAGAGGTTCTCCTGAGTGACTTCTGGACCAGAGAGGGGAGGTTCTTGAACAAGAGAGAGGGGAGGTTTTCCTGACTGACTTCTGGATGAGAGAGAGGGGAGGTTCTCTTGGCTGATTTCTGGACCAGACACGGAGGGTTCTCCTGTCTAACTTCTGGACGAGAGAGAGGGTAGGTCTCCTGATTGATTTCTGGATCAGAGAGGGGAGGATCTTCTGACTGACTTCTGGATGAGAGAGGGGAGGTTCTCCTGATGGACTTCCGAATGAGATACAGGGGAGTTTTCCCTGAATGACTTCTGGACCAGAGAGGGGAGGTTCCTGAACGAGAAAGAGGAGAAGTTCTCCTGAATGACTTTCGGACGAGAGAGAGGGGAGTTTCCCCCGACAGACTTCCAGATAAGAGACAGCGGAGGTTCTTCTGACTGACTTCCGACCAGAGAGTGGAGGTTCTCCTGACCGATGTAGGATGAGAGAGACAGGACATTTTCCTGACTGACTTCGAGGCGAGAGAGAGGGGAAGTTCTCCTGACTGATTTCTGGACCAGACAGAGAGTTTCTCCTGTCTTCCTTCTGGATGAGGGAGAAGGGAGGTTCTCCTGAATGTCTTCTGGACCAGAGAGGGAAGGTTCTTGAATGAGAGAGAGGGGAGGCTCTCCTGAATGACCTCCAGACGAGAGAGAGGGAGGTTCTCCTGACTGACTTCTGGACCAGAGAGTGGATGTTCTGCTGACCGACTTCCAGATGAGAGAGAGGGGAGGTTCTCCTGACTGACTTCTGGATGAGAGAGGGGAGGTACTCCTGACTGAATTCTGGATCAGAGAGTGGAGGTTGTCTTGCAGGGGAGAGAGGGGAGATTCTCCTGACTGACATCCAGGAGAGAGAGAGGGGAGGTTCTCCTGACTGATTTCTTGACCGGACAGGGGAGGTTCTCCTGTCTTACTTCTGGATGAGAGAGTGGGGAGTTTCTCCTGACTGACTTCTGGACCAGAGAGGGGAGGGTCTCCTGACCGACTTCCAGATGAGAGAGAGGGGAGGTTCTCCTGACTGACTTCCAGAGTTGAAACCAGGCAGGTGCTCCGCATGGCTATGTCAGCGCGAGGAAGCATCTTTACATTTGAAGGTGCTTGGGGAATGATGGCAACTGGGAAGTGCCAACTACCTCTTCTCAGGTGTAACAACAGTGGTTGTAGTATTTGCTCCTTTCAACTACAGGCTGACTTCACTGATAGCAGATTCAGACAAATTGTGCCCAGCCAGCTCCAGGGGGCTGGTGTGAGCAGGACTCTGTCAGGATGGTCAGCAGGTGTGAGCAGGTGACCCACTGGGATGGTCAGCAGTTCCGAGCAGGTGCCCTGACAGGATGGTCAGCAGGTAGCATGTTGCAAGGGCCTGGCAAGGACAGTGTAGGTGAGCAGTGTTCCGGGGATTATTGCCGGGCTCCTGTCTTTCGAATGGGATGGATGTTGCAACTGCTCACAGACACACCCCAAGGGGAATTACAGGGGATTTGGAAAAAGTTGTAGGGACTAGCAGTCCCAGAGGGTCTCAGGGCCTGAGTGGACGGTCTGTCAGCCCAGGTCATGTGTCAATGTTTTCAGGAGGTCAGTACTTACTGGGGACACCCTGGTTCTGTGTTTAGAGGATGGGTCAGGGGCACAGTGGGAGATGCCAGCTGCAGATCAGAGGAGGGGGCTGGACTGGAGAAAATCATGTGAGAATCACACATTCCTGTGCGGCTGAGGCCAGGGCCTGGGTGAGGTTCCAGAGCAACAGTGAGGATGTCACCCATGAGGGAGTGAGGCCCACCATCTCTCTGTCTCTCACTCCACTCTTCTCTCTGTTTCTGTCTCCCCCCTGTCTCTCCATGTCTCTGTCTTCTGTCTCTCCCTCTCTCTTTTGTCTCCCTCTGTCTCTCCTCTCTCTCCCCTCTTCTGTCTCTGATGAATGCCATGGCTGCCAGCTGGGTAGAAGAGACTATGCCTTACCAGCAGGCTGAGGAGCAGCGGGAAGGACACTGGAGACTGTAGCCAGGGGAGGAGTGTTTCTGGAAGGAAGTCGGTGCTGGGAGGTCCAGCAAGGGTATGGAGGATGGCGGTTGGGTGTGGGCGGGTGGCGGCCTGAGGAGACCCTGGGGAGGTTCCCGGGCCAGCTGAGGGGTAGGAGCAGTGTGGAGTGGATGCAGCAGTGGATGACCTGAGAAGGTGGTCTGGCGCACTCAGATGCCTCCAGAGTCTGTAGCTGGGGGAGCACTCGAGAGAAGTGGAAGGAGTTTTCAAAGGGAAGTACTGAAGCTGCATACAGGTGGATGCAGCCAAGAGGGGAGTTTAAATGTGAAAGGGAGAGAGAGAGAGAGAGAGAGAGAGAGAGAGAGAGAGAGAGAGAGAGAGAGAGAGAGAGAGAAGGGAAACAACAGAGTAACGACCTCTGAATGTCACTCTCCCACTAAGAAAAGATGGCCAAAATGGTCACAAGAAGCTTTTCCACAACTCTAGAAATTAATCAAACTCTTTCAGGAACATAAGTTTTTCTGTGTTCTGGTATTCCGTTGTTGTTTCAAGGAAAAGCTGTTGAATTTTGTTAAGAATGGTGAGAATTCTGACTTTCCCCATATCGCTCCTGCTCTGAAACTCTGGGTGACCTTGAGTACCAGCAGTGCCACCCAAGGGGTGAACAGAGCCGGGGCTCGCCGAAACCTCCTCCTCAGACCACTGCCCTCACTATACGTGTCCTGCAGTTGCTTGGACGCCTCTGTCTATGAGGCTGTCTGTTTGCCTTGACTGGAGCTCACCTGGCGTGAAGTCAAGGAGGGGCAGGTGACAGACAGAGAGCCGGCCACTCAGTGATGGAGCACAAGAGTATTTCAGGTGGAGGGCACAGGTGCAGGCCCTGAGGCTGGAGTGAATCTGGTTGGGAGCCCAGAAGGAAGATCGGGGGTGGGGCAGGTGGGGGAGTGCCAGAGAGGAGGGCTGGGGACCCTGGATCTCACCCCATGGGCACTGACGAATTCTGGCTGCGTTTTGAGTTGGGGAAACCGCTCTGAGGTGGGGTGTTACTTTGTCTTTGAGCCACGATTCCCGCTGGGAATAGAGACTGCCTCTTACATCCTCAAGACAGAATCCTGCCATCTGTCACAGGTCCTGTCGTAGGGGCATTTAGGGAAAGAAAGAAGGAAGGAAGGAAGGAAGGAAGGAAGGAAGGAAGGAAGGAAGGAAGGAAGGAAGGAAGGAAGGAAGGAAGGAAGGAAGGAAAGCTAGCCGGGTGGCCGAAGCCCACGCTGTTGCGCCTCTGCCCTTAGCATGCTGGAGGGGGTGCTCTGGTTTGGGATTTGAGGCCTTTCCTGACTGTTTAGTTTAGCATCTGTGCCTCTTGGGCCTGACATGCTTCTAAATTCAATACCCTCTTCCTCTCATATTTTATGCCAAATTTCTTTACCTTGGAAATTCTAGATCCTTTCTTCAGGGAAAAAAAAATGCATGTTTTTGATGCCATAAAATATAATTTGCTGGGAGTTACACATAGCTTTTCCATTTAATCATTATTCATTTGATCAGTTTTCCATTTCTTCTATCAATTGTATACGACTGCGTTTCTCTCGGTTGTTAATTAGAGCCAGTCTGTATTCCAGGCATTCCTGGAGTCAGAACGCACAGGTTCGTTGTTTGCAAAGTTGAATGGGAGTTGCCAGCCTGTGTCTGCCCCCAGTATGCCCCAGTATGCCCCAGTATGCACAGTATACTCTGCATTTGCACATTCTCAGAAGGCACCATATGTCCCCATATCTGGCTGGGGAAGCCGTTGGTGGCAGTGATGGTCCTCACATGGTGATGATCTCTTTACTGAGTCTGTTAAATAATGTAGTCACTGTTATTAATTCTCAGTCCATCTATGCAGGAGAAAATACCTGAACAGGCATATGGTTGACTTAAAAAAAATAATGTTTATTTATTTTTAGAGAGAGAAAGAGAGAGACAGAGCGTAAGTGGGCGGGGGCGCTAAGAGGGAAACAGAATAGAAGCAGGACCCAGGCTCTGAGCTGTCAGCACAGAGTCTGACACGAAACTCAAACCCATAAACCATGAGATCATGACCTGAGCTGAAGTCAGACACTTAATCAAGCGAGTCACCCAGGCGCCCCCATACGGTTGACTTTTTAATGACTGCAAAATTCCTTTTTTTTTTCTTTTAGGAAATTTATTGTCAAATTGGTTTCCATGCAACACCCAGTGCTCATCCCAACAGGTGGTCTCCTCAATGCCCATCACCCACCTTCCTCTCCCCCCCCCACCCCCATCAACCCTCAGTTTATTCTAAGTTTTTAAGAGCCTCTTATGGTTTCGTTCTCTCCCTCTTTTTTTTTTTTTTCCTTCCCCTCCCCCATGGTCTTCTGTTAAGTTTCTCTGGATCCACATATGAGTGAAAACATATGATATCTGTCTTTCTCTGCCTGACTTATTTCACTTAACATAATACCCTCCAGTTCCATCCACGTTGCTACAAAAGGCCAGATTTCTCATTGCCAAGTAGTAATCCATTGTGTATATAAACCACAATGTCTTTATCCATTCATCAGTCAATGGACATTTAGGCTCTTTCCATAATTTGGCTATTGTTGAAAGTGCTGCTATAAACATTGGGATACAAGGGTCCCTATGCATCAGCACTCCTGTATCCCTTGGGTAAATTCCTAGTAGTGCTCTTGCTAGGTTGTAGGGTAGTTCTATTTTTGTTTTTTTGAGGAACCTCCACAATGTTTTCCAGAGCAGATGCACCAGTTTGCATTCCCACCAGCAGTGTGAGAGGGTTCCTGTTTCTCCACATCCTCGCCAGCATCTAGAGTCTCCTGATTTGTTCATTTTAGCCACCTTGACCAGCGTGAGGTGATATATCAGTGTGGTTTTGATTTGTACTTCCCTGATGAGGAGTGATGCGGAGCATCTTTTCATGTGCCTGTTGGCCATCTGGATGTCTTCTTTCAGAAAGTGTCTATTCATGTCTTCTGCCCATTTCTTCACTGGTTTATTTGTTTTTTGGGTGTGGAGTTTGGTGAGTTCTTCATACATTTTGGATACTAGCCCTTTCGATATGTGATTTGCAAATATCTTTTCCCATTCTGTCGGTTGCCTTTTAGTTTTGTTGATTGTTTCCTTTGCAGTGCAGAAGCTTTTTATCTTGATGAGGTCCCAATAGTTCATTTTTGCTTTTAATCCCCTCGCTTTTGGAGATGTGTCAAGTAAGAAATTGCTGCAGCTGAGGTCAGAGAGGTTTTCTCCTGCTTTCTCCTCTAGGGATTGACGGTTTGCTGTCTCACATTCAGGTCCTTTATCCATTTTGAGTTTATTTTTGTGAATGGTGTAAGAAAATGGCCTCGTTTCATTCTTTTGCATGTTGCTGTCCAGTTCTCCCAGCACCCTTTGTTAAAGAGATTATCTTTTTTCCATTGGATATTCTTTCCTGCTTTGTCAAAGGTTACTTGGCCGTACTTGTGTGAGTCCAATTCTGGAGTCTCTATTCTATTCCATTGGTCTATGTGTCTGTTTTTGTGCCAATACTATGCTGTCTTGACGATTACAACTTTGTAGTAAAGGCCAAAGTCTGGCATTGTGATGCCTCCTACTTTGGTCTTGTTCTTCAATATTACTTTGGCTATTTGAAGTCTTTTGTGGTTCCATATAAATTTTAGGATTGACTGTTCTAGCTTCTAGAAGAATGCTGGTGCAATTTTGATTGGGATTGCGTTGAACGTGTAGATTGATTTGGGTAGTATTGACATTTTAGCAGTACTTACTCTTCCTATCCATGAGCATGGAATGTTTTTCCATTTGTTTTTGTTTTTTTTTTCAATTTCCTTCATAAGCTTTCTATAGTTTTTAGTGTACAGATCCTTTACATCTTTGGTTAGGCTTATTCCTCAGTATTTTATGATTCTTGATGATGATTGAAAAATTCCTGATGTCACATGAAAGATTCTGGATGTGTGCACATTAAGACTGATTTTCTGCTAACTACCAAACCTAGTTCAAATCCCCTCCTGGGGGACGTTTACTACGTGGCTGTGTATTTAAGAAAAGGGGACAGTTCACAGAGCAGGCACAGAGCTGCAATGCATACTTAATGGCTTGTTCCAAGGAGTAAATTAAGCCTGGAACTGTCAGTGTATTAAACTTAGCAGAGCAGGTCCTGAGCATTAAGGAGAGACATTTCTGAGAGAGAGGGTTCATTCTTTCACATTGACTCAATAGTAAAATAAAGTGAACTCTGACAATGTGATTTAGCAAAGACTCTAAAACATAACATGTTGGAGTGGCTGTGTATCAAAGTTATTTTTCTGTTCTATTACCTTTAATGAATAGCTTAGATCACCAAGTATATTCACACAGCTATGGCCCAGTACATTTTTGATAAGGAGAAAAAAAGTACCCTGGGTTTTGGTGTAATTTTATATATGCCGACGTTGCGTGCTCAGTGTCCTGTGTGTGCAGAAGTGCCTGTCCCCGTGCACAGTGTCCGTGTTTGTTTACACACAGTGGCAAGGGAAGATTTTACCTGTGGGGCTTCAACTGAATCAGGATAGGTTTGATAATAAAGAGCTTTATTGTGTTTTTCATCTTAAATAAATAGAGGCGCACAAAACACTTTCTTGGAAATTCACTAAAGGGAAACACGTCATCAAATTAGTCCCCACAAGGCCAGCTGTGAGGTGAAGTGGTGAATCTATCTCAGATGAGTCACTGCTCTGTGAAAATGCCTCAGATTATTTAGCCCATGGCCTTGAAAGGACTAACTGTCTCCCAATGCATAGTTTCAAGCAGAGTTCAAACCACCCATTCCTTATTTTCAGAGTTCAGGTGGGAAGTTTTCACTTGCCTTCTAGGCTGAGTCTCTTCTCCCCTTCCAGCAGCGTCTTCAGCTGCTGGGTGGGGAAGACAATCCGTCTGCCCCCCGAGGCTGGGTCGGCCAGTGACTCCTCTGCTATAGGACCCCATCCTGTACCGGGGACCACTACCTGGGTAGAGAATCCTGGACAGGAATACTCTCCGAGGGGGTTGTGGTAAAGCCCTCTCCCCAACCCGCCACAGGCTTCTGCCTGGTGTGGGTCAGCGTGCCTCAGCTGGGACAACAGCTTTGCCGACGCCACGGTCACTGGAGGCGCCCCCGCCACCACCCCTCTGGCCTTTCTTCAAGCTGCCCACCCCTCAGGGCTTTTGCTCTGACTGCACCTTTTAGCTGGAACACCCCAAGCCTGGTTGCCTTCTCCACATTCCTCTAAGACTTTTTTACCTTCTGAATCTATGATCATTCATTCATTCATTCATTCATTCATTCATATACTTATAACGTTTATTTTTGAGAGAGAGAGAGACAGAGAGAGAGAGAGAGCACTAGCAGGGAGGGGCAGAGAGAGAGAGGGAGACACAGAATTGGAAGCAAGCTCCAGGCTCTGAGCTGACAGCACACAGCCTGACGCGGGTCTTGAACTCAGAAACCATGAGATTATGAATTAACCTGAAGTCTCACAACTGATTGAGCCACCCAGGTACCCCGACACATATTTTTTAAATTTTATTTATTTTGAGAGAGAGGGAGAGAGCAAGAGCGAGCAATCAGAGTGCACATGAGTGGGGATGAGGCAGAGAGGGGGAAACCCAAGCAGGCTCCACGCTGTCAGTGCAGAGCCCCACACAGAGCATGAACCCATGAACCGTGTGATCACAATCTGAGCCGATATCAAGAGCTGGACTCCCAACCGACTGAGCCACCCAGGCATCCCACGTCCAACCCATTTTTTTGATGACTTCCTCTGGATGGGAGGCACCAGGTATAGGTGTGTCTCTGAACGAGCCATATGGGGGACTCATGTTCTAAGCAGGGGAGTCAGTATACGTTTCATGGATGAGGACAGGCATCACACACAATCTGTCCTGTGCTTGGCACAAGCCAGGCGACACATGGGTTCAGGGACCCTCATTCGGGCTGTCATGGGCATTTGTCATGGTGTGCACCACGCTGTATGAGAAAATACCTTTTCCACTCCACTGTAAGTTCTGCAGGGCAGAGCCATGCTGTTTTGATCTTTTTATACATAGCATGGTGCCTTCTTGGCGGCTTCTAGAAAATACTTTCAGTAATCCATCCCACAAATATTTACTGAGCTCCTGCTGTGCAGCTTGCCTCATTCTAGGTACCAGAGATGGAGATAGGTGAGGCTGCCACCCCCTGGGGAACGAGGGGAGGAAAGGAGGCTCAGTCAACTAGTGCACCTGGGACCCACCATCTCCAGAGTCTCTGATCAGGCAAGCGTGCCACGGGGTTTGAGAATGTGCATTTGCAGCAATCCCTAGAGCTGCTTCTGCCGGTGCATAAGACACTCTGAGGAGGGGACGTGGAAATTGAGACCTGGAGGAGAGGAAGGGGGCAGAGTATTTCAGGGAGGGGCATCGAGGGCAAAGTCCCCGAGGTAGGAACAACCCGATCATAACACCAGCGGCCCCGAGACTGGCGTCCAGTGAGAGGGGAGGAGGGACGTGACACACAGGGGATTTGGTGTCAGGTAGGTCCCCCAACCTGGGGCCACTGAGCTCAGCAAGGAGCTGAGATTTTTGCAACAGCAGTGAGAAAGTGCTGTGGCCTGTTAAGCAGGGAGTGGCATCAGCTGATGTACATGACGGTAAACAGTGGCTTCAAGAAACACTGTTCTTCCCAGCTCCGGGCTCACCTGTGGTCTCACGGGGCTGAAGTCATGATGCCCACACGCCGCATTCGTCCTGGAGGCTCCCAGGGAGACTCCCACCTCCTGGCCTCTTCCAGCCGCTAGCGGCCCTCGTGGGCTGGAGTCCGCCTGCTCAGTGGTTAAGACCCATGACGGTGCACCCGTCAGTCTTTCTCTGCTCCCTTTCCCACCTTCAGGGCTGACCCACTTGGGTGACCCAGGGTATTCTCCATATCCTGCGGTCCACAGACGAGCCATCTTTGTGGGGAGCACTGTTCTGCCCGCACATCTGGTTTACGTTTAAAGTGAACACTGTGGATACAGTTCAGAGGTGGCAGCACAAGGGTCCCAAACTGGTCCAGGCGTGGGATGGGCGGGCAAGGGTGCCATGAACTGAAGGACGAGGAAGATGAGGGTCAGAGTCAAGTCTGTTCAACCTAGCTCACTTACCAGTATACACACTGGGCTTTAGAAGCACATAAACTTTATTTTTTGAACCAGAAGATGAATCTTGGGCTCTAGTGTCTTAAGGAAATCCATCACTCTGTGGGCTGGCACTGATTGACCTGTGGGACAAAAGGAATCTGCATCAATTCTGGAATGTTTCATAAAGAGAAAAAAGATGTTGGAAGACTGTGCTTGAAAGGAAGTGTGGCCTTCTGGGATGGGCACAGGCTGACCTGAGTTTGAATCCAAGTTGGTCACTTACTAGTTGAGATATTCCAAGAACTTGGCTGACTTTCCTGACTCCTTCATCTGGAAATATGCCCTGAGAAATCAACCTGTGGGGTTGTCTAAGACTGCGCATGCTGTACGTAAATGCCTCACAGCTCCTGAGAGTTCATTCTTACACTCTTCTGGTCTCTGTTGAGTTCTAATGAGTTGGAAATCATTTGTTCTGACATTAGTACTCTGAGGCAACGACTTTTTCAGGGTGCTATACAATTACTGATCCAATTGATATGCCCTATGAAGGCTCCTCAAAGCAGCCAATAATTAAAAAATTAAGCTTTGTAAAAAAGTTCAGCATCCTTAAAAATATTTGTATTATTCGCTCTTCTTTATAGGCCAGCAGGTGTTAAGAATAGTTTTACTTTTAAAAAAATTAACTTTTTTTTTTATTTTTTGAGAGAGAGAGAGAGAGAGAGAGACGGTGAGTGGGGAAGGGACAGAGAAAGAGGGAGACACAGAATCTGAAGCAGGCTCTAGGCTCTGAGCTGTCAGCACAGAGCCCAATGTGGGGCTGGAACTCATGGACCATGAGATCATGACCTGAGCCAAAGTCAGACATTCACCCGACTGAGCCACCCAGGTGCCCCAAGTTTTTCTCTTCTTTTTTTTTTAATGTTTATTTTGAGACAGAGAGAGAGAGAGAGAGAGAGAGAGAGAGAGAGAGAGAGAGAGAGAGAGAGAGAGAGAAAGGGAGAGAGACAGAGAGAGAAAGGGAAAGAGAGACAGAGAGAGCGCGCACAGTAGAGGTGCAGAGAGAGAGGAAGAGAAAATCCCAAGCAGGTTCCGCATTGTCAGCACAGAGCCCTACATGGGGCTTGAAACTTGGGATAGCACGAACACTGAGATCATGAACTGAGCCAAAATCAAGGGTCAGATTCTTAACTGACTGAGTCACCCAGGTGCCCCCCTGAAAAGTTTTTCTAATGAAAAATTTGGGAATCTCTGTGAAAGTCCAGCAGCCCTCTTTGAGAGGTAGGAAACGTTATGTACAAAAACAATACATCATCTGATGTTTTCCAAACTGCCTTACTTCTCTCCTCCTGTGTTCTCATCTCTGTGTACTCTCCCATCTGGCGATGCGCACAAGTACTCATCAAAAGTCAAAGCCATATTAATATGTTTGTTTTCTCAGACGATTGGCAGTGAGTGAACAATTAGCAGGTCTGATTATGGTTTTAAATTCAGTCCCGCCTCCTAGTTGCCAAACATGACAGGCTTCACGACCCGCAGACACTGTGAGTTTATTTTTCATTTGTATTCATGACACTTGTGATCTGAAATGGCCATTTTCATGTGTCCCCACTCCTCTTTGCAACAAATGAGTGGAGTCAGGTGCTTCTGGCCCGAGGTCTCGTTTGTTGTGCCAAATGTTACCTGGATGCCAAGTTCCGTCTCAGCATTGGCCTTTATAGCACATTGGACATAAAGAGACCCTGACGGCCCTTATCTGCGGTCTGGGAAGGGGCCAGCAGTGCAGTACCACGGACAGCTGCCTGAACGCGCCTCCTGACACTTTATGTCTGGGGATGCAGTGACCACAGGCTGTCCCTTCCACACAATGGTTGCTGATGAGAGGGAACAGCTCACAGGCTCTACTCCAGCACTGGCGTATTGATGAGATGATTCTTGGTTTTGGCAGGGTTTGGGGCCAAGGAATTTCAAATACCTTTACTTTCATTGTGATTATTGATGCAGAATCTTCAGGTTGCTGAGTGTAGCATTTAAAAAAAATTAATGTTTATTTATTTTTGAGAGAGAGACAGAGAGCAAGTGGGGGAGGGGCAGAGAGAGAGGGAGACGCAGAATCTGAAGCAGGCTCCAGGCTCCCAGCTGTCAGCACGGAGCCAGATGTGGGGCTCCAACTCACAAACCGTGAGATGGTGACCTGAGCCGAAGTTGGACGCTTAACTGACTGAGCTCCCCAGGCGCCCTAGTGTGGCATTTTTCAACACTATTTAAGAATATTATAAAGGTAATATATATAATATATGACTTTTACAAAGTCAAATGTAGAGAAGAAGGTAGAAGACATATGCTACACACAGCAGTGGTTTCTACAGTTCTAAGTAGGATCTCAAAGATGGGGAGGATGTAGAAGCCTAAGTTAGGGTTCTCTCCACCCCTTCCACTGTGTGCTTGTTTTCTACACTTGACCTTCCACTGTGTACTCATTTTCTACACTTGATCTTAGCCACAAGGCTGAGAAGCAATGTAAGTTTATTTTCTAGAAGTAGTATTTTTAGCTGCTAGCTACTTTATTTCTTATGTACCTTTATAGAAATATGTATGCATTTACCACAATGTCATCTATATAATACATCTCTATGGTACTTATAAGGCATCTCCATATGTATACATATGCACATTTGAGAAGCCTGATTTAGATGAACGTTTCCCATTCTAAATGCACCTTTTTCCTTATCTGATCTTGAATATTTCATATGTACAGAAGAGTACATATACTGGGTGCATTCCTTAAAGAATGGCAATGAGTGGATTCTTTACCCTACTCAGGTAACACAAGGAAGCCCATGAACACCCATCAACTGTACCCCTTCTCCTGTTACCCCAAATGCTATAATTATTTCTTTGCTTTTCTTTTTTTTTTAATTTTAAAAAAATTTTTTTAACGTTTTATTTATTTTTGAGACAGAGAGAGACAGAGCATGAACGGGGGAGGGGCAGAGAGAGAGGGAGACACAGAATCGGAAGTAGGCTCCAGGCTCTGAGCCATCAGCCCAGAGCCCGACGCGGGGCTCGAACTCACGAAGCGCAAGATCGTGACCTGATCCGAAGTCGGACGTTTAACCGACTGAGCCACCCAGGCGCCCCTCTTTGCTTTTCTTATAATTCATCACATATGCATACATCTCCCCCCCCAAAAAAAAACTCAATATTTTCTTTTACACACATGGAATCCTCTGTTGTTCTGCAGTTTTCTTTTTTGGGGGTAGAAAATTTTTGTGAAATTAATCTCGATTGATGGATAAAGGCAGATATTTGGATTGGAGACAATATGGGCCAATCAGGGGCGATCGAGGATGCTGACCGGGACGCTGAGAATAAACACGCCACTGAGGTTCCCATGGCTGATTCTTCAACGCATCTGGTTGGACCAGAACCCCGTGCTGTCCCCACACAGCGCCACCCCTCTGGCCTGGGCCACCAACATCACTCCTGCCTGGGTTATGGCAGCCAGCCATCCTCACTGCGCCCCCTGTACCCAAGATCATGTCCCATCAGCCTGCAGAGCAGCGAGGGCCACATTGTATCTCAGCACAGAGCCCGTCCGTGGACTCTCATGTCACCCCAAGCAGAAGTCAGGGTCCCTACAATCCTCTCCACATCCTGACCATGAGTCTCCTGGACCTCTGCACCATACCCCTCCCTGCCCTGCAGCCTCCAGCTGCCCCCGACACTCCTCCCCAGCCAGCTTCCTGCCAGCTCACTAGTCTCTTCTAAAATGTAAAATGGGGCATCTGGGTGGCTCAGTGGGAAAAGTGTCCAACTTTAACTCAGGTCATTCATGATCTCATGGCTGGTGGGTTCGAGCCCCACGTTGGGCACTGGGCTGACAGCTCAGAGCCTGGAGCCTGCTTTGGATTCTGTGTCTCCCTCTCTCTCTGCCCCTCCCCTGCTCCCGCTCTCTTTCTCTCTCTTTCTCTCTCTCTCTCTCAAAAATAAATAAACATTAAATTAATAAAATTTTTTTAAAAAGTGTAACCTTCTGCCGAGGGCTCCTTGAACCATCCTCTAAAGAACTACATCCTACTGCCCTCTCCCCCAGCTCCCTGCCCCGTGGCCACGGTATGTTTTCAGTACTACTTGTTATCCGCTAACATATCGTGTAACCTAGTCATTTGCGCTGTTAATTGTCTTTCATAGCAGAACAGAATCTCCTGCTAGAATATTAGTGGGGAGTTGTGTTTGTTTTATTCTCTGGTACATGTCTAGCGTGCAGAAGAACGCGGGGCACGTGGTAGGTACTAAATCATTCTGTGTTGTATAATTGAAAGGAGGAATAAAATGGGACAGCCAAGTGTGCCCCGGATGTTTGTCTGACTGCGTCGGTGATGTGGGCTGCAGGTAGAGCTGTAGGACAGAGATGGACACATAGCTGGTGCCGGTAGCCTGAGCGAGCTCACCTGGGAATGAGCAGTGGTGCAAGAAGAGGATGGAACAGTGACTGTCAGGGTAGGAGGTGTCCCAGGTGAGCGTGAGCCCTGGGGGCGGAGGAAAGAACATGCAGGGTGCCACCCTGGTGACAGTCTGACTGTGAGATTGGTGATGGGATCCCTCGGGTCTTGCTAGAGGAGGTGATGGGAGTAGGGGATGTGAACGCCCTTCTGTGGGAAGGTTTCAGGGAAAATGGGAGGAACAGAGGTGATGACATTGAGTATGGTACAGCCTCTGAGACCTTTTCCATAAAGGGGAGAAGAGAGTGAGGTACCTGCTGTGGGAGAAGGGAGCTAACGTGGTTTGTTCAAGGTGGGAGGTATTTTTGGCACATCTGTGGCCAGAAGGAATTCTGTAGAGAGGAGAGTTGGTAATGAAAGACAAGATGACCGTGATTGAGAGGTGGCCTTGAAGTTGTGAGGGGCCCAGGGCTCTGGTGTCCACACAGGGTCCCCAGCCTCTGCAGGGCACACGGGTGTGTGTTTGCAGGAGTGAGCAGGCGGAGGAGACATGGGGACATGGGTGCCAGGCGAGCGATGGCTGGGAGGACCTGTGTCTCTTTCTTGTTGCTTCTGTCTCCCTTGGTGATCTGGGAGGGAAGGCTGTCATGGGGAGAGGGGAGGCCAGCAGCCCCCGGCCCTTGCAAGATGGGTGGCCTTGAGTCCTGGAGCGACCTGGACACATGTCTGTGCTGGCCTACAGCCACGGTCAGCTGGGTGGGTGCAGGCACACATAGGCAGAGCATTTGGGTTAATCAGGGCAGGGTCTTCTGGGGACATAGGCCATGTGGGCAGAGGCCAAGGGGGTTGACTGCTCAGGAGGGATCAAGCTGCATGAGGAAGGAAGGCGAGGGACCCCAGACAGGCCCCCAGATCTGCAACTCAGAGACTCTCAGAAATGGCTGGGGTTTGGCTGTAAAATGACCAGAGTGGGGGAGTCGCTCTGATACGTGTCCAAATACATGTGGTGTTTGAGAGTGCTGTGCTCGACGTGATTGTATGGAGGTGGTGTGTCTTCACCAGCCACAGGGTCAGGAGAGAGCCATGGGGATGGGTGACTGAGGCATGGAGGGTGAGGTTACTGGAAGAGAGAAGCCAGAAGCTATACCCAGTGTCTTCATAAATGCTGTGGCTTGAGCATGTTGAGGGCAGAGGTGGGCTGGCTACTGGGACAGGCATCCATTTTCTGAGGTTACTTTTATGGGGAATTAGGATGTTGGCTGAAGGAGTTGGGGAGTGCTTGTATGTCCTTGTGTCGGAGGTGAACAGAGAGGATATGAGAGTCACAGAGCGACAGTGACAATGACGATGGTGCTACTCACTGTTCTTAGTCACTTAAAAGCATGGGTTTGGTATGTTTTTCGTGACAACCTGAGGAGGAGGGCGCTGTATTACCCACACGTTGCAGACAGTGAAACTCTGGCACAGAGGGTTTACATCACCGGCTTGAGATTGAATAGCTCATCAGAAATGGAACTAAGTCCACACCGCAGAGATCAGATTTCAGAGCCCATGTTCTCATGACTTGGCGTCCGTGCTGGACCCCACCTGCCTGCCGTGCCTGTGCACCCCTCTGAGGGAGGATGACAGCCAGGGAGCACCGAGCAGGTGGCCTAGCCACACGGCATCTCTGGTGGGCTCAGGGCTCAGGGCCACCGTCTGCAGAGCCAGCTGCATCCAGCAGAGTGGGACACAAGTGCCTGAGCCCAGTGTGCACTCAGCCACTACTTTGTTTCCCCTCCAACGTTCCACCGTACAAACTTCACACGTACGGAAGAGCTGCCGGAATTTTACAGTGAAGGCCTGCATGAGATTCCTCCATGTAGCTTTTACTATTCTTGTTTTATCACAGCTTCATCCATCTCTCTATCCCCCCCAAGCATCAAACCATCATATGCTTTTTATGTATTTCGGAGTCACTTGTGGAAGTCAGTGCACATTTCCCTGGGTTCTTCAACATACGTGTCATAAACTAGAGTTTCGTATTGATTTAGATTTTTTTCTTTTAAGGTAAAATTTGCATAACACTAAACGCACACATTTTAAGTGAATCATCCCATTTCGCTCTGACAAATGCACGTGTGTAAGTAACCCAGACTCCTGGCGAGATGCTGAACATCCCCCTCACCACAGAACGTTCCCTTCTGCCCATCTCCCATCACCTCCCGCTCCCTTCCCACTCCCCAGAAACAGTCGCTTGCTGGTTATTTTCCACCGTGGATTGTTTTTGCCTGTTCTAGAACTTTGGATAAATGGTACCATACTGCGTGCTGTTTTCTGTAGACTTGTTTCACTTGGCATAATAATTTTCAGGATTCAGTCAGGTTATGTCCCTACTCTGTTCGATTAAGTTACTGAGCCCCAGTCATTGTGTAGATAGACACACAGATTGTTTATCCATTCTCCCATTCACTGATGTCAAGATTATTTTTAGTTTTTGGCTCCGGTGAATAAAGCTATGGGGTTTGTAAGTCTTTTGTGGACACCTGTTTTTATTTTTCCTTGGGAAAACGCCTGGGCCGCAGAATTGCCAGGTCATGCTGTACATGTGTAGCTTCTTTAGAAACACTGACTGACAGTTGGGGCACCAGAGGGCTCAGTCGGTGAGGCATCTGACTTGGGCTCAAGTCATGATCTCTCAGTTCTTGAGTTTGAGCCCCGCGTAGGGCTCTCTGCTGTTCAGGGCATAGCCGACTTTGGGTCCTCTGTCTCCATGTTTCTCTGTCCCTCCCCTGCTAATGTGCTCTCTCTCTCTCTCAAAATAAGTAAATAAACTTTGTATATAAATTTTATATATATAAACTTTATATATATATATATATATATATAAATATATATGTTATATATATTATAAATTATATATATTATATATATTATAAATATATATAATTTATATTATTATATAAATATATATAAATATATATTTATATATATAAATATATTATATATATTACTATATATAATTAATATATATATAATGTATATTTATATTATATATAATATATATATATAATTTATATATATAAACTTATATACTTATTTACTATATATAGTAAAATTTATATAAAATTTATATAAAGTTTATAAAGTTTATAAAGCATATATAGTTTATATATGAACTTTATATACAAAGTTTATATATAAAGTTTGCATATAAAGTTTATATATAAAGTTTGTATATAAAGTATATAAAGTTTATATAAAGTTATATAACTTTATATAAAGTTATATAAAGTAAAATTTATATAAAGTTTATGTACGAGAGAGAGAGAGAGAGAGAGAGAGAGATGGATGAAACACTGACCAACAACGTGTGAGAGCCCCAGTCCTTCGACACACACATCGACATGTAATGTTGCCATTCTTTCAGTGGTAGTCATTTCGAGAGGGTGTGGTCTTTTCCCATTGGAGTTTCAGGTGTACTATAGAGTGAGTGATTCACATCTCTGTACATGACTCCGTGCTCATCATAAGTTTACTCTCCATCCCCATCACCTGTCTCACCAATCCCATTCCCTGCATCCTCTCTGGTGACTGTCAGTTTGTTGTCTAAAGTTAAGAGTCTGGTTTTCTTGTTTGTCTCTTTTTTTCTTTGTTCGTTTTTTTCTTAAACTCCACATGAGTGGAACCATATGGTATTTGTCTTTCTCTGAGTGACTTCACTTAGCATTATACTTTCTAGCACCATCCATGTTGTTGCAAATGGCAAGATTCCATTCTTTTTTATGGCTGAGTAAAGTTCCATTCTATGTGTATGTATATATATCATATACACATATATCCATGTATACATATATGTACATAGACCAAGTCTTCTGTATCCACTCATCTATTGATGGACACTTGGTCTGCTTCTGTATCTTGGCTATTGTAAATGCTGCAATAAACATGTATCTTTTTCATTTTCTTTGGGTACATATCCAGCAGTAGAATTTACTAGATCATATGGTAGTTCTATTTTATTTTTATTTTTCTTTAATATTTATTTATTCTTGAGAGAGACAGAGAAAGAGACACAGAGTGTGAGCAGGGGCAGTGAGAGAGGGAGACACAGAATCCGAAGCAGCCTCCAGGCTCTGCGCTGTCTGCACAGAGCCCGATGTGGGGCTCGAACTCACAAACCTGAGCCAGTCAGACACTCAACCGACTGAGCTACTCAGGAACTCCACGGTAGTTCTACTTTTAATTGTTCAAGGAACCTCCATGCTGTTCGCCACAGTGGCTGCACCAGTTTGCATTCCCACCAATAGTGCACGAAGCTCTCTTTCCTCCATATCTTCACCAACACGTTATTTCTTGTGTTTTTCATAATAATAAGCGTTGAAGTCAGGTGACTTTCAATTTTTTTCTTATTTTTTGAGATTGCTTTGGTGATTCTAAATTATTCACATCTGCACATACATTTTTAAATAAGCTGGTCAGTTTCTCAGAAATTCTAAATATGCTTGAAATCTTGTTGAATTTATAGATCAGTTTACAAAGAATTGATATCTTAACATTCTCAAGTCTTCCAAGGTACATGTGCATGGTATACATTTTCATTTATTTAGGACTTACTTCATTTCTGTCAGCTATATGTGAAAGCTATCAGTGCATATGTCATGTGGATTTCATCAAATTTATTTCTAACCATGTTTCTATTGTAAATGGAATATTGTGAGTTTGTTACTGAAAGTTTTAAACTTAATATTCTACTTGTTTGCTAAGTACAATGGATTTTATTTATTATTTATTTATTTATTTATTTATTTATTTATTTATTTATTTTTGTAGTGAGCTTGTATCCTGTGATTCTGCTAAATTGTCTTATTAGGTCTAATGGTTTGTTTGGGTTTGTTGTTGTTGTAGTTGTAGTTGTTGTTGTTGTTTTGTAGATTCCTTAAGATTGTCTCTGAAGCAGTCTTTGTCCCACTCCCTGGCCCAACACTGCCATCTCATGTAGAGCAGAGTTGGCAGAAGTGGGTATGTCTGCCTTGCTCCTGATCTCAGGTGTGCTAGCCTTTCATAGCTCACAGGTATGATGTTAGCAGTAGGGTTTCTGAGATGCTCTTCAGTAGATCAAGGAGACTCCTTTCTGTTTCTGACAGGTTGCTGACATTTCTCAATTGTAAATAAGCACTGAATTTTGACAAAAGTTTTGTTCTTTATCGTACTGATAGGGTAAATTATGTTGACTTTGGAATGTGAACATGTATTTGTGATCCAGGGATTTAGTTGTGACATGCCTCCCAGTTTGTGTATTTCTGCATTCAGGGTGTTCATGTTGGCCAAGGAGTGTTAGTTCACGAGGGATATCGGTCTGTAATTTCCCTTGTTTATATCATCTTCGTCAATTTTTGATGTCAGGGCTGGGCTATCCTCATAACATGATTTGGAAATTAATATCCTCACATTATTATTTTCTCTAAGAATTATGTACAAATTGTGCTATCTCTCCCTTAACCTTTTTCAAATGTTTATTTATTTTTCAGAGAGATAGAGATAGAGACACACACACACACACACACACACACACACACACACACACACACATACACACAGAGTGCGAGCAGGGGAGGGGCAGAGAGAGAGGGAGACACAGAATCCAAAGCAGGCTCCAGGCTCTGAACTGTCAGCATAGAGCTCGACACGGGGCTCAAAGTCACGAACCGTGAGATCATGACCTGAGCTGAAGTCAGGCACTTACCTGACTGAGCCACCCGGGCACCCCTCTTCTTTAAATATTTGATGAAATTCACCAGTGAAACCATGTGGTCTTGAGGTTTTCTTTTCACACATGGTTTTGCTAACAAATTCAGTTCCTTTTAAAAGACAGAGATCTACCCAGAGTTTCTGCTGCATCTTGCCTCAATTGTGCTAAATTTGCATTTTCAGGGACTTTGTCCAATTCGTCTAAGCTTTCAGATTTCATTCATGCAATGTTACTTCCAGTATTCCGTATTTCCCGTGTACACTTGTAGAATACAAGTGAGGATGGCACTCCCTTTATCTCTGGTATCAGGAGTGTGTGTCTCTCTCTTTCTCTGTGGACCAGTTTAGGTAAGACCAGTTTTGTTCACCTTTTCAAAGAACCACATTTGAGCACTATGAAATGTCTCTATTGCTCATCTGGTTCCTGCGTCCTGGATTTTTATTGTTATCCTTATAATTCCTGTATTTGCCCAGCACTCTGTTTTCTGGGTATCCCCAGGTGGAAAATTTAGGTCATCAATTTTAGACCTTTCTTCTTTTCCAATATAAACATTTAAGGCTATCCATTTCCCTCAAGTACCACCTTATCTGATAGGTTGTATGTTTGTTTCCATTTGATTTTGAAATACTTCCTAATTTTTCCTTTGACCCATGGATTAATTAGAGGTGTGTTGTTAAATTTCCAAATACGGAATTGTGTTTTCTAGGAATCTTGTTATTGATTTTTAATTTAATTCCGTTGGAGTCAGAGAACATACTCAGTATATCTCAGTACTTTTAAGTTAACTGATACTTAATCTGTGGCCCAGTGTGGGGTCTGTCTCGGGGAGCTCACTGCATGCCCTTGTAAAGAACATGCCTTCTGCGGTTGTTGAGTGTGGTGTTCTGTACGATCCATGAAGTCAAGGTGTTCGCTAATGCTGCTCGTATCTTCTAGTATGCATTTATGTATTTCGATGGTTTTGCAATTCCCAAACTGTGTCCAAAGTGCTGACCTCGGGTGTTGTAATGAACCCACAAGTGTACCCTGGCATATTTAAACATGCTGACGTCTGTCGGACTCTGTGTGCGTTAGTGCTGGTGAGTCTTGGGGCAGATCTCCCAAATGTGGACATGGACCATTATGCAATATCAAAATCTCATATTCATCAATATCACCACTGACTTATTCAGAAAAATCATTCAGTATTGAGAAGCTGTAAAGTTCATGGAGAAAAATGGAAGTTTTCCAAATTCTTCACTTTTTCATTTGTTACATTTTTATTTATTTTTGAGAGAGAGAAAGAAACAGAATGTGAGTAGGGGAGGGGCAGAGAGAGGGAGACACAGAATCCGAAGCAGGCTCTAGGCTCTAAGCTGTCAGCACAGAGCCTGATGCAGGGCTTGAACTCATGAACCACGAGATCATGACCTGAGCCGAAGTTGGTCGCTTAACCAGCTGAGCTACCCAGGTGCCCCAACATGTTCCAAATTCTAATTCTGATATCGGTTCCATAGACCTAGGTCTGAAACACCACAATTTGTCTCTCAGTCATTTTTGTTTGTTTGTTTTGTTTTTCAGGTAAGAATAGTGGTCTCCAAAAAGGCATCGGTTTAATTAGCAATTCACACAATCACACAAATGTGTTTTCTTAGACAGCTGCCGTTGCTGCAGATGTGTTCCAGAAGTACTTTCTGTCACATGGGCAGCAAAAGGGTATGTAGTCAAGTTTTGAGATATCATAAAGTTAATATACCCCCAAACTAATCATCTCTACTCCTTTCTCAAGAACATTTTCAAGAGACACCAGCTGTGTGTGCCATTGCACGGTGAGTGTGTGGCAATGTGGAGTGATTGCTGGCAGTGCGATCAGGAGTGGCCCCTGCCACATCAGATCACCTCTGGTTAGAGTCCATGAGGTGTGAGTCCAGTCTTGGCCTCGCTCACCAAGAGTGTGACCTTGGGCACATCTTTCTATGCTGAGACGTAAATTTGCCCCTTACACAACATTTGTGAACATTAAGCATGCAAAGCATATCAAATATCCAGCAAAGAACCCGATTCATATGAAACAGTTGAGAAGTGGTGGTTCTTGCTGGTTTAAAATTAACAAAGGGAGGGGTGCCTGGGTGACTCAGTTGCTTGAGCATGTGACTATGACTCAGGTCATGATCTCACTGCTTGTGAATTTGAGCTCTGCGTCAGGCTCTGTGCTGACAGCTCAGAGCCTGGAGCCTGCTTTAGATTCTCTCTCTCTCTCTCTCTCTCTCTCTCTCTCTCTCTCTCTCTCTCTCTCAAAAATAAACATTAAATATATATATATATATTTACATATATATATGTAATATATTTTACATATATATATATGTATATGTAAATATATATTTACAATATATATACATATATATATGAATATATATATACATATATATTCATATATATATGTATATATCAGCAAAGTGATCAAGAGCCTGGACATTAGACCCAGACGATCAGAGTTTGCACCAAGTCCCCTTTATTTATTAAGTGTAACTTTAGAGAAGTTACCTAATTTCCCTGAACCCCAGTGTCCTCATTGGTAAAGTGAGAAACAGTCATATGTGTTGCATGAGATCGTTGTGAGGGTCGAAGCAGTTAACATTCTGGAATGTTAGAACAGGGCCAGCCCATAGCCAGAGCCGTGCATGTGCTAGCAGTTGCTGTCGCTAGTATTATTAAAACCATCATTGTGCTGTTGTCTTTGGCACCAACATCATCATCGTCATCTAGGGTGACCAGTAGTCCCTGCTGGGCCCAGACTCTTCTCTGGTTTTAGCACTGAAAGTCTGGGGTCCCAGGAAAGCTCTCTGTCCTGGGAAAGCACTCCATTGGACCAGAGTGGAGCCCTGGGTCATGCGAGGCCATGCCCTCGCTTTAGTGCCCACCGCCTGTCATCACAAACCAGAGAGAATCATCATGGAGTTCATGTGGGCAGGCACCCATGGATGTGCCCCCCCACACACACCCTCACACACCATGCCAAGGGCTCTCCAGCCTTCCCCTGGAGATGTCCAAGATTTACTGGTCATCTGGGCACCTAGAAGGAAACATTATTTTGCCGTAGGAACATTTTAGCGTGATAAACCCTGCAAGCGAGTCTTAGTTTCTGCTCCTCTGTTCTGGAAGGAAGCACCATCATTTAGAGGAGGCCAACAGCTGTGAGTTTCACTCTTGCAAAGCAATCATTTCTAAATAGACCAATACCACAATCTTAATTTTCCACTCAATGGTGAAAGCAGTCACATTATTCAAAATTATTCATCAACACTTAGTGATTCACATTCTAGAGCAATCTCAGAGTACTTTAATGTATATATTACGGGCGAGATTTATGGTGGGAATTACAGTATGGCAAAGCATTCTTTAAAATGGTGCATAAATCACACAAGTTTAAAATACTAATTATGTAAAATATATTCTGAATTTCTAATTTCTACCTTTATTTAACAATATTCTCATTACCAGCATTGGAAACAGGATAGGTGCACCTTCAGCAGCACTCAACCCTGAACCCATCTGTAAGGCAAACAACTTAGTGTTTTCACAATGCTGCCTGTGTCCCAATGCCCCCATTAAAAAAAAAAAAAAGTGAATACTGATCATGTAAAAGTTACAATCATTGCAAGATAATGGGGCATGAAATTCCGTTCTGAGACAAAATCATCTCTAAAAAGTGCTTGAGAAGCCTTTGATGGCCATGAAATAACTATTTAAGTTAAAAAATAAAATGTAGGGAATATTTCTACTAACGATGTATCTCTGGGGGAAAAAAACAACAACATTATCTTCACTTGATTTCTCTTGTATACCCACAAGGAGAACCTCTGGGAGATCTAGAACCACTTAATTTTCTGTAGCCATTTGTGACAGCCTGGTGGGCTTCTGGGAACCCCGTAGGGTGTTCATTGCCTCGAGGCTGGAGTCTGGCCAGAGGACACGTTTACACACCTCCTGTCCCAGAGAACAACTCACACACACTGAAGACCAGGCTTTGTTTAAAGCAGCTCTTTCTTCCTCATTGCCAAGTAGTATTATTCCATTGTATATATAAACCACATCTTCCTTATCCACTCATCAGTTGATGGACATTTTAGCTCTTCCCATAATTTGGCTGTTGTTGAAAGTGCTGCTCTAAACTTTGGGGTACATGTGCCCCTGTGCATCAGCACTCCTGTATCCCTCGGGTAAATTCTTAGTAGTGCTATTACTAGGTTGTAGGGTGGTTCTATTTTTAATTTTTTGAGGAACCTCCACACTGTTTTCCAGAGTGGGTGATCCAGTTTGCATTCCCACCAGCAGTGCAGGAGGGTTGCCATTTCTTCACGTCCTCTGAAGCATCTAGAGTCTCCTGATTTGCTCATTTTAGCCACTCTGACTGGTGAGAGGTGGTATTGAAGTATGAAGGGAGGGCGGGGGAGGGGGGAAATGGGTGATGGGCATTGAGGATGGCGCTTGTTGGGATAAGCACTGGGTGTTGTATGTAAGTGATGAATCATGGGAATCTACCCCCCCAACCAAAAGCACACTGTATATGCTTTATGTTAGCTAACTTGATGATATATTTTTTAAAAAAACAATAAAGTAGCTCAAGATAGCCCCCTGCCACAGCTCCACCCAGGCCCAATGTCCAGTCTCTTGGAAACATGGGGATTGATTGCACATTGGTGGGCAGGCTGTGTCAAAGTCATGCTTCTCCAAGCATCAGTGTCCAGAACACAATTCTGTTGGTGGAGGGGAAGTTGGGGAGGGATATAATAGGAATAATGAAACCCACCCACATTACTCTTCACAGTGGGCTCTTCTAGAAAGGTAAGCTCTTCAGATGACAGCCAGTAGACAGGGATGCCACACACACATAGAGTAAGCATTTAAATCGTTCTCCACAGAAAGGAGTAGTTTAATGCAAGGGTTTCATGAACCCTGAGGATGTGTCTGCCGAGTTAGATGGGGGGCACCTTAAGGCTGGCACTAAGTCACATTCATCTTTGTCCCTCCCACTTCACAGAGCCGAGGACCTAGCCGGGTGGGGCGTGTCAGTGAGCGTCTGCTGGCTGAACGTGCAGATGAACTGTGCCCACAGATACCAGGAAGAGTGGCTCGCTCCGGCTTCTCATCTGTAACAGGGCCCTCCTCACCAGGCCTGGCTCTAGAAGTTTCTTCTGTTTTGGAACTTTCACTGTGCAGTTGTCTTTAGTAGCATTCTGGACTCTGATGTCATGTGCTTAAAAATGAGCCAAGGCCTGGGGCCCCTGGGGGGCTTAGTCAGTTAAGCATCTGACTTCGGCTCATGGTTCATGGGTTCAAGCCTTGCATCCAGCTCTGATCTTCGTGCTGTTTGCACTCACAGTTGGCCATTTGTGGCCCACTGCTTCTTTTGGATCAGGGTGTCATCCAGCCTTGGAAGGGACAGTTTCAGGAGCAGGGTATGTGCATAGGGGCTTGGTCCCTGCGCCACCGCTGGGAGCGCTGACCCACTGTTTTCCTCTCCTGGAGTAGCTGATTCAGATTAGTCAGTTAGCAGCAGGCACCCTGTGCCTACTCCAGGAAGAGCTTCATGAACCCAGGCTTACATCGAAGAAGAGAGAAGAGAGGTAGGCTACAGAGGGCAAGGGCGGGGCGGGGACACGACTTTCTTTTCCATTGCGGTTGTTTCTTCCAGGGAGGGGATAGCCCTTTCTTAACATTAATATCCATGACTGTTTTCCATCCTGAGAAACATTCACCACAACCTATTGTGTGAACAAACACATCCATCACCTCCCTCACATAGCATTGTCTTTATGGGGATGCTTACGGTCTACTCTGTTAACAAGTGTCAAGTATAGGATATGGTATTGTTAACTGCAGTCGACCCCAGAACTTACTTCTCTGCACCCTTTGTCCGGCCTCTCCCCATCGCCCTCACCCTGGTCCCTTGTAACCACCAGTCAATCTCTGTTTCTGTGATAATATGTATGCACAGCGGTTGGGATGCATAGGGAACCACCTGTGTCTGTTGAATGAATGGGCATCTCCAGATATATAATATTTCTTTGTATATGACATATGTAATATTCCATTATGCACAATGGAATCTTGCGGAGCCATAACAGGGAAGGAAATCCTGCCGTGTGTGACCACATGGATGAACCTGGAGGCATTATGATCGGTGAAATAAGCCAGAAAAAGAAAGATGGAGACTGCATGGTATCACCTACATGTGGATCTTAAAAAGAAGGCAGAGTAGGAGGAGGAGGAGGAGAGGTCCTTGAGCATCAGGGACTCAAATCCCTGTAGCTTGGGAGCAGCCATCCCCACGTCTGACATCGTTTGTCGGCCTGGATGGACTCCGAGGGTGAGTTGGGGAACACGACGCTGTGAGCAAGTGTGGGGTGGCGGGGAGGACAGTCCGTGGGTAGCAGGAGCACCCTGAGGCTTGCAGAGTGAGAGGACACAGCTAGCAGTGCTGTCACTGTGACAGACGCATTCCCTCCGTGGCAGGGAAACCCTGAGTTAGCACCAGAACGAACTGGAAAGAGTGCGGAGCCATGGCATGGCAGGTTTCTAAAATACCCGCGAGATGGCCTAATTTCCCACGTTCATTTTGTGGAATATTAACTTACCGGACAGACGAACAAAGTGTCCGTTGTTCCCACCTAAGAGGCTCAGACCCTGGGAATCTGCCTGACGAGGGGATAACAGTCGGAGTCCCCGATGGGGGTGAGCATCACACCGCTTGCTCAGGCTGGGGTGTAAACTCATTCCAGGTAAGTAAACACATGACCTCTCACCAGGGAGGCCACATGCTCTCCTCGTGTTGAATCTGCCCCATTGTTGCCCAAATCTCCTAGTCACACCTGAGATGGGAGCAGGTTCTATGCTTCAGGCATACGCTGGTTCTGTGCAGCCTTCCTCTGGTGATTAAAAAAGAAGCTTCTTTTCTAAAGTGTGTGAAATGGGTAAAGAAGGGGTGTTGTGATTGAACCTGAATGTGGCTTAATTAAGCTGAATTTCTGTGCAGCCCTACAGCCCGTCGGATGCTCCAAACAGGATTCCCTTCGGATCGTAAGAGGCTGAAGCTCCTTGGATAGGAGTGGAAGCCAAGTCCGGAAGCCAGCTGGCCCTTCATGCTGCTTCTTCTTTAACTTTGATGAAATCCCTGGCATATCGTGAAATGGGTTGGGAGGGCTTCAGTGGAAGAGAAGTCCTGAGAAATGAGTCTCCGATTTTCTCTCCCAGTTTGTCAGTTTGTTAATATTACAGTGACCAAAATAGACCCAAAGTAAAAGTGTGTGTGTGTGTGTGTGTGTGTGTGTGTGTGTGTGTGTGTGTGTATCCAGCAGGAGCATGTAGTGTGAAGTGCTCCCACCTCGCCAGGAGTGCTCTCCACACACATTTGGCGCATAATTGACAGCCCCCACTCCGGGCAGCCTCCTGAGGGAGAGGGGGTCTTCCCTCCGTGTGGGGGCTCTCCGGGAGGCCCCTTCACCTGTGGTTATGCAGGGGATGGTCTGGCTTCCCCGATGGAGCCATCACTCAAGACTCCACTTCTTTTGTACACAGAGTCTCCTTATGACTTTAATTCCTAGCTTTGGGGTATTTCCTAAGAAGCTGGAAGGAACAAAGTAAATTCAAATTCTCTGTCATATCTAAACATAAGGCCTGGGCATTCTTGTTTTTCCTCCACCATCTTGTTGAATTGGGGGAATGTTTAAACCGACGTCAACCTGATCATCTTCTGCAAGATACCAAGAGTTTTCCGATTTTTCTCCGCAATAGTTTCTCTACTTTTTTGTGAACACGTACATTTACACACTATATACGCACAGCACCCCCCACACAAGTGCATGCACCACCTCTTCTAATATTTGTACTGTTTCCTACTTAGCAGAATATTCCCTTCTTAGAATATTCTCTGAAAAGTATTCACACCAAAAACCCTGCAGCTTTTTAAAAGATGTATTTCATTTTTTTCCCTTGTGTCGCACAGAATTAATCAAGGTTCTAATGATTGCTCTGCAGGTGTTATTTCAAAAACAAAAAGTACCCCCCAAATCAGTAAGTTTACAGGGAGACTTTTGATTACAGGAGCTGATGACTATTATTTCTAAAATAGAAGATGTGAAGTGTGACAAAAATCAATGACACTGCCATTAGGTTGGAGCTAAATTTACCCAGGTTTTACATGTGTGAGGTTCTTACCCCATTCTCTGCAAATACTCACCACATTGTGACTTGTGAGTGTGTACACTTGGATATTTCTAACTTATGCTGATGATTTGGGGAAGAATTTGAAAGAATCAATGCCCAGAGATCTACTCAATAATATTACTGAGGAAGTGATCAGTGCAAGGCTTGACCATGGGCCACAAAGGATTTGACACAGGGCTCTTCCCAATGGATTTTCCATTTGAGAGAAGAGACAGACATTAAGCCCACAGGTACCTGCGTGCATACATAATCCCAGGATTGATAAGAAATACACGTGGGCACCTAAATATGGGACTCATATTATGGGAAGAGACCCCAAGGAAGAGACGGAGGGCTCACCTTGAATTATTTAGGGCGTGGAGTCGTCCCTAGGAATGTGGTTGCAGAGAGAGAAAACTAATCTGCGTTTTGAACAACTCTCTTTACCCCAAATCCTGTTCCCTCATGTCAATTTCCAGGACGGCGTGGAGAGCTCAGGTTTCAGGGTTCTTAAAATGTGTGCTGTTGCACACCATTATGAGAAGGCAGGGCCTTCCTTTGCACAACATTCTACAAGTTTGTCTCTACTTTGCAAAACTCACATGTCCCCAGTGTCAGGGGCTGTCAGCGGGGTGTGACTCTGCCCCTGCCCCTGCCCCAGGGGATGTGTGACAGTGTCTGGAGACACTTTCCGGTGGTCATAACTGGAAGGGAGGTGGTCCCGGCATCTAGTGGGTAAAGGGCAGGGATGCTGATAACCACCCTGTAGTGCCCAGGATGGTGACAGTCTCCCCCTGCCCCGCCCCCAACCCCCAGGACAGAGAATCATCTGGTGTGAAATCTCAGTGACCCTTCTTCTTTTGTGTCCCTCACTGGAGGGCAAGATCCTCGTGGAAACATGGCAGGTAACACGGAAGCGGCCAATCACACGTCTGCAGGTTCTGTGGGAGCCGCTGGGCAGCTCCAGCTTCTGTCCTGCCGCCTACCAGCTGTGCATGCATCCTGAAAGCTTAAACTCTCACCCCTCCCTTTCCTCCTTGGGAAAATAGCAATGCCTGTGTGGCCACAGGAGCTGAAAGTAACTCCTGGGTGGGCTCCTAGTAAGTGCTCAGTAAATACTGTTGGTCATTGCTAACCCTGGAGGAAGTTCACAGCTTCCACAGCCTTATCTTAAGCCTTGTCCTTCTCCCTTTGAAAAGCCAAAGAAAAGGAGTACATGCCCCCACATTGGAGTTGAAGTGAGAATGTAAAAGGTTTATTGGCCTTTGGAAAGGCTCTGGGCCTGAAGGAGGCACAGGTTAGAGATAAGGATTATCAATGTCTTCCCCCACTGGGGTCCTGGGTTCCTCCTCCGGATGCCTGTCATGATCACTGCTGCAGGCTGCCCCTCAGATTCTTTTATGTGCACACCTCTGAGATCACACCATTTGGTTAAGGACTGTGCTGTCACACTTTGTCCTCAGAGCTCAGGGGGCTGCCCCCCAGCCCCAGACACAAAGCCTTCTCCTCTAGGTCTGAGCCGACCTCCTGCTGGAGAGAGAAAGAGAAGGGACCTCGTGACTGAGCCCCCCCCAACCCCCGCCCCGTTCCCCTGACTGTCGTGCCTTCAGCGTCCATGTACCCACAGCCTTCTGCAGGTGTGTGGGTACGTCAGGGCTCCAAAGCTCAACCCAGACCCTCTGTGACGTTCCAGACCCTTGGCCAGTCCATTTGGGGCCCAGGGATCCAGTTGCAAATTAGATCCAGCTCCCATCTTTCTGAGGTATACAGTCCAGAGCAAGGGAAAGGATTAATTTTGAGGAAATCACGCAAATTCATGTAAAAAATGATAATTGGACCAAGTGCTATGGAGAAGGGCAGGTGCTATAGCTACAGGTGACTATGGTCTGATGCAGTGAGCTCATGGGGGCCTGGCCTGAGTGTGTGGCCATGAAGGGGATTGGCCAGGAGGCCTGGAGGAGTCAGGGGAGGAGACCACTGTGTGGGAGGTGAGGCTGGCGAGAGCAGAATCCCCTACTGGGCTGCCACAGGCCAACGCCACTGACGAGCATCTCCATCCGGGATATGATGGACCAGGGTTTTCTCCATCAGAGGAGAGCCCCATGTAGACTTGTTGTCCTACCCCACTAATCCCTTCCTCCCACAGATGGCACTCTTCAGATCCCACAAGCAAGGGCACAGTGGAGTTTCTGCAGCAGAGGGACATGACCAAAACCATGACTGAAAACTTCCTGGGTGCTTCACAGGGCTGGATTGAAGCTAGGCACAAGTTGGGTGCTGTTGGGGAGGACGTGATGGTCCTCTGGATTGGAAGGTGGCCGTGGCGGGGGGGGAGAGGGGGTGGGGGGTGAGAAGAGGCACATTTCCCAGACTTCTGGGAGTCAGAATTCTTGGACTCAGCATTTGATGGGTTTCGAGGCTGCGGGAGGAGCCTGCAAGCGTGACGTCCAGGTTTTGGGTTTCAGCACTTTGGGTACAGTGGCTACATGGACTAGTGTGTGGAGGGCTCACTGAGAAAATCCCCGAGAGCAGTGCCATGTTGGGGGAGGCAGGGGCACTCCAGAGGCGTGCTGGGGACATGCGGCGCAGTCTCATCCCTATACGTCATGTCCTAGACATAGTCCATGCCCCCCCAGCTGGCCCTCCATCCCTGCTCGAAGTACACCTCCCTTCCCTCCCCGTCCCCATGCACTGACCCTGTGTTCCTCCTTCCTCTTGCTTCCTGCGCTCTGCACGAAGCCACCCCGCACACCTCCAGCCACTTGTGGACTCACAGGTCCACGTTATCTCAATAGAATGTTGGGGCTCAAAAGAACTCCAGGTCACCAGTTGCCATGACCTTTTCCAGTGCTCCACTCCTCAAGGTCAGTGGCCATGGATCCCGTCGTGTCCCATAAAGGACAACTATAGAGTTGTTCCCTCTTCCCCGCAAGAATGTCATCAAGTCTTCTCTGCCAGGCAGTCACCTGGCCTCTGCTTGTGTGTCTGTGGATGCTGGAAAGTTCCCCTTGGGGCTGTTCTGCCCCAAATGCTCAGGTGGGGATCTTCTCCCACCAAGTGGAGTGTCTTTTCCAATTGGGATCTTAGGAGTTGGCCGCCTTCTCTGTGGCAGGACCGGCCTTTCCCCAAGCAGGAACCAGGGGACTTGTGACTTGGTAAGTGGTCCTAACGCGGAGTTGTCCCCCAGCTCCTGAGGGCAAAGTCCCCTTTGTGCCCAGTGTTTGCTTCTGGGCTGTCCTTGTGTGTTGATCCTGGAAAAAGGGGGACAAGCAGGGGAGTTTCACCGACTAATGCAACCCCAGTAGACCCAGAGAGTTAGCCCAGTGACAGCGTCTGTCTCATGTCTCCCTGCCCATCTCACGGGGACCTCGCCTCACATGATTCTGTGTCCCTAGAGCACATCCCTGGAACACGGTCAGTACACAGTGAATGTTTGCTGAGCCTGTGTCTCAAGAAGGAGGAGATTCCAGATAGTTGAACATCTCCAGTCCTCACCGCACAGCCACCTCCAGGAGGATCCACATTCTAGCACATTCTGTTCATTACAAGCAAGCCACTAAGTACACCCCATGCTTAAGGAGACAGGAATTACCCCCACCTTTTAACATGAGGGTTATCAAAGGGGCTCTTGTGGACGTCCTAACAAGAACAAAGTGTCCAGACACGGAGGGACTTCCTTGTAGAGATCTGTCTCTTGGTCCTTCTGTGCTCTCCAGACTCCGTCCTCATGTGAATCAGAAATAAATCTTCTCATCTTTCCAGGTGTGCAGTATGGAAATTGAGCCTCCCCATGCTTTAAATTTGGCCCCAGCAGATCTGAGCTGTGAACTCTCCCTTTGCTGACCATTTACACCGTGGACCATTCACTCTGCCCATCAGAGTGTGCACACAGTACTCACCTGCCCGCAGCTTAGCAGCTGAAATTTAGACAGCCACGCCCAGGGACCTCCACCCTGCCGGTAAGGTGTGTGCTCTAGCCTGTCCAGTGGGGAGTGGGAGGATTTCTCCATTAAACAAAGAGGCCAGCCCTCCAAAGCAACGATAAAGCCAAAGCCACACTTGATATTTGCTGATCGGTTTAGCAACGGCATATAAGTTCTCCCAGGTCCCGCTGGAAAACACCGCGTTCCCACATCTCGCACCATGGATTTTGTTGACTGTTGTGGGTTTCTGCCTTGGATGGTGTCCTGAAGGCCTGAGTTCTTCTCCAGAGAATCATGCAAGGGCTTCAGGAACTTTCTGAATTTTTATGCAAGCTCTGTGTTCGTTATATAGATAGATAGATGATAGATAGATAGATAGATAGATAGATAGATAGATAGATAGATAGATAGATAGATAGATATAGATAGATAGATAGATATAGATATAGATATAGATGATAGATATAGATAGATATAGATATAGATGATATAGACAGATATAGACATAGATAGACATAGATAGACATAGATAGACATAGATATAGATATAGATATAGATATAGATATAGATATAGATACAGATACAGATACAGATACAGATACAGATACAGATATAGATATAGATATAGATATAGATATAGATATAGATATAGATATAGATATATAGATATATAGATATATAGATATATAGAGAGAGATATAGAGAGATATATAGATAGATATAGATATAGATTAGATATAGATATAGATATAGATATAGATATAGATATAGATATAGATATAGATATAGATATAGATATAGATATAGATATAGATATAGATATAGATATAGATATAGATATAGATATAGATATAGATATAGATATAGATATAGATATAGATATAGATAGATATAGATATAGAGATAGAGATATAGATATAGATATAGATATAGACATAGACATAGACATAGACATAGACATAGACATAGATATAGATATAGATATAGATATAGATATAGATATAGATATAGATATAGATATAGATGATAGATATAGATAGATATAGATATAGATGATATAGACAGATATAGACATAGATAGACATAGATAGATATAGATATAGATATAGATTAGATATAGATATAGATATAGATATAGATATAGATATAGATATAGATATAGATATAGATATAGATATAGATATAGATATAGATATAGATATAGATGATATAGATATAGATATAGATATAGATATAGATATAGATATAGATATAGATATAGATATAGATATAGATATAGATATAGATATAGATATAGATATAGATATAGATATAGATATAGATATAGATATAGATATAGATATAGATGAGATGATGGAGATAGATGATGATAGAGATAGAGATAGAGATAGAAAGAGAGAGAGAGAGAGAGAGAGAGAGAGAGAGAGCGAGAGATTAATGGAGAGTCAAAAACTTTTTCAGATCCTTTAGAATCCCTGATGAATTCCCACTGACTGTCCCTCTGTCCCCCATCCAAACACACTCACATCAAAAACAGTAGGTAAGTAAGTGACCCCCCACAACCGTGACTCTCTAACAGAAGACATGCTCTCTGTCCTGAAGTTTGCACCACTGGTGTGTCTGGCCAGTGGACGTGGGTCGACGCTCTGAGAGAGTTGTAGCAGCTGCATTTCCCCGATCCCCCGCCATGGAGTCATGAGCTTTGACGGAAAGGGCCATGACTGCGTCTGCTCTTAGCTGTGGTTTCTCAGCACCTGGCTCTTTGTGGAACAGAGTCTCCATGACCTTGCCAGAGCTTGGCTTCCAGGAGCTGGTTCTGGGCACAGTTGTTCCTGCTGCCATATGCTGGTCTCACCCAAAATAGAGCAGAGTGTTTGCTAAATGGCTATCAGCTTGTCATGTGCAAAATAAGCAAGATAAACCAGGAGGCAGATCCGAACAGAATCTAGGAAATAAATGTGATGTTACGGACTCGGCCCCCTTCTGACTGTGGAACTGTCACCTCCTTCCTTCCCTCCTCCCCGGATCCCTCAGCAAAACTTACCCCGGATTCACCCAACACTGTGCAGAGGGCCAGGAGCCTGGGACAAACGGGGCTGTCTTGGATGTCTCTGTCTGGAAGGGGGGACGTAAGGAACCACCCAAGACCATTCATAGCCTGAGAACACCCTGGAGGCAGGAACTTGGTACATCCTTGACCTGCCCTGTGATCTGATTTCAACATAGCAGCCTGAGTGTCCTTCAGAATGGGTTGGACCACGTCACTTGTGTGCTTAAAACCACCGGCTGCTGGATATCACTCAGAGCAAAAACCACATTCTTATGCCAGCCTGCAGGGCCCACATTGTCCCCTTCCCTACCAGCTCCTTCTCCTTCCCCCCCCCATCCTCTACCTCTCTGCTCTCTCCCCTGTCTCACTGCTGCCCAGCCCTCTCCTCCTCTCCACTCAGCTCCTTGAGCACTTTGTCCTGGGGCTTCCTCCTGCCCCAGGGCCTTTGCGTTGGCTCTTCTCTAACTAGCATGTTTTTCCCAGATGTTATTTTCTCTCTAGTTATTCTGTTCTCACCTCAAAAGGCACCCCTCATGGAAGCCCTCCCTACTTATTATTTTCCGTGGGACCCTCTCACTCCATCACTCTCCGGCTCTGTTAACCTTTGACTGTATCTGTCCTTGCAGGTACACAGGCTTTCTTGGTTTTGCACATGTCAGCTACTGGAACACCATGCAGGGTGGAGAAGGGCAAATTGCTTGTTCACGTCCGGGTCCTCAGTGTCCAGACCGTGCCTGGCAGTGAGTGGGTGCTGCTTAGTGCCTGAGGAAGGAGAAAGGGGGACACCGTTATTTGTGATTCCCAATCCCTGGCTCCTCCCACTGCCCGCTCCACCCCTGCCCTTCTTCCCTTCTAGAAGGTGCAGCTGGAGTGCAGCTGCACCTGGAGTAAGAATCCCTCACATTTATACACTTGTGTTTTCAATCTATGATGTCGACACCCAGAAAACAGGAGGTGCTCAGTGGGCATTGGTAGGATGAGTGAAGGACTGAATGAGTGAATGAGTGAATGAATGCACAAAGTTTAATCAGAGCTCGCAGGTTCCAGCCAAGGGAGTCAAGGGGCCTTCCCAGGAGAGCGGAGTTGAGCTCTTTCCTGAGGGAAGACCGAAATCGGCCTGGGAGCTGTGCCCAGGTGTGCCTGCGTGTCCCCTGCACTGGTGGGTCGGAGACCCTCTTCCTGTGTCCTCCCTCTGCCTTGAATAGCTCAGCCTTCCCCTGTGCTGGAAGCCCAGCCCTGCCCTGGCTGTGCCTCTAGGCCCGCCCCCTGTCCCCCCTTTCTGCTCTCTGAAGTGGACGCACCCTGGGGCTTCCCCCTCCTCTCCACCTGCTCCCTTCTGAACTGCTTATAGCATTTCTCCCGCAGAGACATTGTTCTCCTTTGGAGCGTGAACCCTGTGGAGTAAAGGTGGGCAGGAGAGCTGAAGATCAAGAATGTCTGTGAAGAATGAGGGTGACTTTTGAAGACATGGAGGCCGTGGAGATTGAGACGGCAGAAGGATGCTGCCTACGACCATTTAGGAAGGCGGAAACGGGTCCCCTGAGCCCAGGGAAAGAGGCCACCATCCCCATTTCTGAGAGGCAGTGTCTATTGTTAGTGTGCTGGGGTCAGGTGCCTGCATCAGGCCCTGTGATGGGGAGGAGGAAGGAGACTGTGTGTGTAAATAGGTAGGTGCGTGAGCACGTATGCACAGACACCCACAGACACACACGGCATAATTGTATGCGTCAAGCTAGTGCTTTAAAGCCGTAGATCTTGCCTACTATTGCTTCAAATGTAAAGGTATCTGCACAGTTAGATGCAGAAATTCTACTTCTAGTTATGTGTCCTAAAGGGATACTTATGTATGTATGCAAAGATGGGTAGCCAACGATGTTTATCGTAGCACGGTTGTAATAGCCACCACCATGCCCCCCCCCCCCCCCCCATGCACAGGAGACTGGGCAAGTCCAGGTCAAATGAGATGAATAAGTACAAATAAGTAAGCTCTCCGTGATGAGGCAAAAGCATTTACGCCAATACAGGAATATCACCAAGCCCCATCACTTTGTGAAAGAAAACAAGGGATGTTTGCATGTTTGAAAAGCTGCTGGGGGTACGCATCCTTTTGTTTAAATTTCCACTACTTTAAAAAAATTGTTATTATTTACTTATTTCTGTGAGTGAGACAGAGACAGAGTGCGAGTGGGAGAGGGGCAGAGAGGGAGGGAGACACGGAATCCGAGGCAGGCTCCAGGCTCTGAGCTGTCAGCACACAGCCTGAAGCGGGGCTCACACCCACGAACCGTGACATAGTGGCCTGAGCCAAAGTCAGATGCTTAGCCGACTAAGCCAGCCAGCCAGCCCCTCCAAATTTTCACTACTTTCTTGTAATAACGTAAGAATGTCCAGTTTTCTTAGGTAATTTAAAGTCACCTCTCCGATGGCAGAGATCGTGGGGATGGTTGGTGCTGATGTGAAGCCATGTGCACGCTCAGTGAGGAGATACCCTGGAAGCTCTTTCTGTCGGTATTTTTTACAAGGAGGAGCTATGCAGGCTTTGGAAGCAAAATGGAGTAGATTGTTGCCTGTCTCCATATTTGAAGGAAAAGGCTCTCCTTTAGGAGGCTTCCCTCTGGGACACAGCCTGTCCTTTGGGTTTGAAAATCATTCAGCCTCCACAAGTTAGAGGCTCGTTCAGACAAGATTACCACATGCCTCGTGTTCCAAATCTCCTTCTGTCTGCTGATTGTCCAGTGTACATCTTTGAGCGCTTACTAAGAATCAGGAACTAGGCTAGGAATAGAATATGAGCAAAATTAAACACGTCTCTGCCTGCAAAGATGCTGCAATTAGGTGTTCATAGCACACGCAAAAAGCGTGCTATGGGAATGAGTCATGGAAGCTCTGAAGGGGGCTACCTGCACCGTTGTGTGGTCTGTGTACTGACCAAGGGCTTTCTCAAGAGGGTATAATGAGAGGGGACTGAAATCTAGCCCACACTTTGCTGATCAAACCCTGCGCCCTAATGTAGGGCTGTATCCACCCGCTGGGGGCACCACCATCCCTCCCCAAGCCATAAGTCCCCAGGGCTATGTTTGGCCAGAGGCAGCATCCTTCCTAATCCTCTACCCAGAAGGGGAGTCGCATATTAATGCTTCCACTATTGTCTGTAGGCTAGATGTGTCTGTGGATACGGCCTCGTCGGGGATATCAGGGAGGGCTTCCTGGAGGAAGTGACACATGCTCTCTGGATGAGGAATGAGAAGAGCTCTCCAGCCAAGAATCAGTGGAGGCTGAGGGTGGGAAAGGTCATGGTCGTGTGGGTGATGGTGATGGGAGGGGCTTAGCGGCAGAGGCTGCCTGAGCATCCCTGCCTCTCTGTCTTTCGCACACTTGTGTGAGCGTTCCGCATGACAGATGACTGGACACCGAGCTGCTGACTAAGAGCCCGCACTTTCTCCGAACGCAGCAGAAGCACACAGGACTTACCAGGAGCCTCACTGGGCCCCTGTGGAACAGCTCATCCTGACCCCTGCTGGCCAGAGCCAAACCAAATTTCCCCACTGGCCTGAAACCTCATCATCTTGTTCTTCCAGGACATTCTAGTGAACAATTTGTTTTATCAATTTTTAATTTTTTTAATGTTTATGTATTTTTGAGAGAGAGAAAGAGAAAAACAGTGAGAGAGAGAGAGCAAGAGAGAGAGAGAGAGAGAGAGAGAGAGAGAGGGAAAGTGGGGGAGGGGCAGAGAGACAAGGAGACACAGAATCCGAAACAGGCTCCAGGCTCCGACCTGTTGGCACAGAGCTGGACGCAAGGCTCGAACCCAGGAACCTGGAGATCATGACGTGAGGCAAAGTCGGATGCCTGACGGACTGTGACATCCGGGTGTCCCTCAAAAACTTTTTTTTTTTTAATGCACCCTCTGAGGGGCGCCTGGGTGGCTCCGTGGGTTGAGCGTCTGGCTTCAGCTCAGGTCATGATCTTGCTGTCGGTGAGTTCCAGCCCCGCATCGGGCTCTGTGATGACAGCTCAGAGCCTGGAGCCTGTTTTGGATTCTGTGTCTCCCTCTCTCTGACCGTCCCGTTCAGGCTCTGTCTCTCCCTGTGTCAAAAGTAAACAAAATGTTAAAAATAAACAAACAAATAAACAAACAAACAAATAAGTAAGTAAATAAATAAAAGCACCCTCTGAGCATGGCTTGTGGGCGCCGCTGGAAGAAAAAGAGAGGAACCCCCTTTGACCATCAGTTAAGTAGCTACAAGGAGGCGTCAGAAGGTCTCACTATGCACAGGTGCAGATGGCAGTGTGGAGAGCGCTGGAGGTGGCTGCACATTCCACAATGTCAACCCCATTGGTGGGCGGAGACTTACAGTGGGGCTACAGGGCACATCAGAGGCACGAAGCCCGTGACTTGCCCAAGGCCCCAGAACTCTGCACAAGTGCCTCCAGGGAGCATTGGGGGAGGACGGGTGTTCCTGGCTGTTTCTGCTCAATCACAGACACTCTGAATTTAGCTCCCTCCACGATGGGGTCCCCTGGGCATGATGTTTTCATGTCTCACTGCACAAACAACTTTGTAAAGGGATGGAATCCACCTCCCTTGTTTTATACAGAAGAGTAACCGAGGGAACAGGGAAACGGAGGTTGTCAGTATCACAGGTGATTAGTGGCAGAGCCGGGCCGGGACCCAGAACTGTTTAGGAGATGGAAGTTTTTGTACACTTGAGTTCTGAACCCTGGCTGCACATGAGAATTACCTTGGAATGTTTTAAAAATTCCCATGTCTGGGCCCAGTCTGCTCAATTGCATCAGAATTTTTAAGGGAGACACGCACATTCGGTATCTTCGAAAGCTTCCCAGGATATTCAAACGCACAGCTCTGACAACACTGCTGGGTAGAAACCTTCAATGGGAGGAATCGCAGGTCCTCTGGATGGAAAAGTAGCACTGCTGTCCTGCTGGACTATTCAGACGTTCTGTTTCTACTTGTGACAGATTTGGTAGGTTGTGTTTTCTTTTTCACCTAACTTGTCAAATTTATTGGTATAAAACCACTTAAACATTTCCTTGTCCATTTATTTATTTATTTGTTTGTTTGTTTATTCATTCATTCATTCATTCATTCATTCATTTTATTGACGTGTTTTATTTTTTATTTTTATTTTTTTAAATTTACATCCAAATTAGTTAGCATATAGTGCAACAATGATTTCAGGAGTAGATTCCTTAGCACCCCTTACCTATTTAGCCCATCCCCCCTCCCACTGCCCCTCCAGTAACCCTGTTTGTTCTCCATATTTATGAATCTCTTCGGTTTTGTCCCCCTCCCTGTTTTTATATTCTTTTTGTTTCCCTTCCCTTATGTTCATCTCTTTTGTCTCTTAAAGTCCTCATATGATTGAAGTCATGTGATTTTTGTCTTTCTCTGACTAATTTCACTTAGCATAATATCCTCCAGTTCCATCCACGTAGTTGCAGATGGCAAGATGTCACTCTTTTTGACTGTCAAGTAATGCTCCATTGTGTATATATACCACTTCTTCTTTATCCATTCATCCATCGATGGATATTTGGACTCTTTCCTTGTCCTTTCAATGTCTGTAGGGTCTGTAAGGATGTACATATTTTTATTCCTTATGTCAATAACTTATGTTCTCTTTCTCTCTCTCTTTTTAAAATTAACACAGTATTGGGCACTTGGGTGGGTAAGTCGGTGAGCATCCGAGTCTTGATTTTGGCTTGGGTCATGATCCCAGGGTCGTGGGATCAAGACCTGTAGTGAGCTCCACACTGAGCCTGGAGCCTGCTTAAGGTTTTCTTTCTCTCTCCTCTCTCGTCTCCCCCGTCCTGCACTAATGCTCTGTTGCTCTCTCTAAAATTAAAAACTAAATAAATAAAAGTTAAATTAAAATAAATTAATACAGTATTAATAGGGGGGTCTAGCAATTTTATTACTCTTTCCAAAGAAAAACTTTTGAATTTGTTAAAATTCTTTCTGCTTTTGTCTATTTCCTATTTTACTAATTATTGCTGTCCTACTTATAATTTCCTCAGGTAAGTCAATTGATTTCCTTAATTACCCCCCATGGGTCCCCTCCCACCAGCCCTTGGCAGCCACTAATCAATCTACTTTCTGTATCTGTGGATTTTCTTATTCTGGACATTTCATATGATCGTCATACAAACTGTGGCCTTTTCTTTTACATAATTTTTTTAGGGTCCATCCATGTTGTTGTAGCCCTGCATTCCTTCATTAGCCCTTCATTTCCTTTTATGTTCCACTGTATGGAAATCACACTCTATCTTCTGATATGTTGATGGACATCTCAGATTGTTTCCACTTTTTGGCGATCATGAGTAATGCATCTAGGAAAATTTGTGTACAAGTTTTTGTGTGGAAATACGTTTTCAGTTTTCTCAGACATACTTGGGAGTGCAATTAATTGCTTGTGTCATTAGGAACTCTATGTTTAACATTTTGAGAAAAATGTCAAAATGTTTTCCAAGATGGCAGCGGTTCCATTTTATGATCACTTAGCAAAGTCTGATCGTTCCAATTTTTCCATATCCTTGGCCAAGCTTGTGATGTTGTCTTCTTCATTTTAGCCATCCTAGTGGGTGTAGAGTGTTATATCTTTCAAAATACTCTGTTTCACTTGTGATTTATTCCTTGATCTCTGGCTTGCTTCAAAGTGTGTTCTCCATTTATAAGATTTTAGAGTTTTTATCAGGTTATTGATTGACATTAATTTCTGTTTTAAATATAATTTATTGTCAATTAGGCTAGCATACAGTGTATATACAGTGTGCTCTTGGCTTCGGGAGTAGATTCCCATGATTCGTTGCTTACGTACAACACCCAGTGCTCATCCCAACAAGTGCCCTCCTCAATGCCCATCACCCATTTCTCCCTTTCTCCCCCACTCCCCAGCAACCCTCAGTTTGTTCTCTGTATTTAAGAGTCTCTTATGGTTTTCCTCCCTCCGTTTGAAATTATTTTTCCCCTTCCCTCCCCCATGGTTTTCTGTTAAGTTTCTCAAGTTCCACACATGAGTGAACACATATGCTGCTTTCTGTGACTGACTTATTTCACTCAGCATCATACCCTCCACTTCCATCCACGTGGCTGCAAATGGCAGGATTTCATTCTTTCTCATTGCCAAGTCGTATTCCTTTGTGTATATAAACCACATCTTTATCCATGATTGACATTAATTTCTAACCTCATTCCAGTGTGGTTAGAGAACCTACACTATATGATTTAATTCTTTTGAAATGTATACATTTAAAAATTATATAAATGGAATAATTCACTATATAGCATTTCGAAATTAGATTCTTTTACTTAATGATATGCATTTGAAATTCTTCCTGTGTTGCACATGTCAATAGTTTCCTATTGCTGAGTAGTTTTTCATTGTGTACATAAACCACAATTTATTCATCTATTTGGGTTGCTGAACAGTTTTGACTCTAAGGAATAAAGCATTTATGTAGAACTCTTTATGTGGACACACAGTTTCATTTTTCTTAAAAACCTAGAAATGGAATTGTTGGGTCATTGGTTGAATGCATGTTTATACTAAATTGACAAGGAATTTTCTAACATAGCTGACATGCTTTCCATTCCACTGGCAACATTTAAGAATTTCATGTATTCCAACACTCTACAAAATCCGGAATTCTCAGTCTTTTTGTTTGGTGCTCTTATGTTAGTTGTGCACTGGTATCTCATTGTGGTTTTCATTTTCCCTATCTCTAGTGATCAATTCTGTTGAATGTTCTTTTAGCTGTGTCTTTAACAATATACATGTTCTTTGGTGAATTGCCTGTTTGGGTCCTTTATTGCTTGTTTAATCTTGTTATTATTGAATTGTAAGTATTCTTTACGTATTCTGGAAACAAATAATTTGTCAGGTAAATGTTTTGAAAATCCTTCCTCCTACTCTGTGGCTTGGCTTACATTTTATTTTCCTAATAGTGTCTTATGAAAGCAATGTCCTTAATTCTGATAAAGCCCAATATATCTTTTTAAATTAAAAATTGTATTTGAGATACATGTACATTTGAGATTGTAAGAAATAACACAGTTGTCAGAAATAATACAGAGAAGTCCCGTGTACCCTTTACTGAGTTTCCACCAAAGGCAACACTTTGCAAAAATATACTTCAATATAACCACCAAGATATTGACATTGCTATAACCAAGGTACAGAACATTTACATCCACAGGGATCCCTCATGTTGCCCTCATGTAGCTACAGGCACTTGTCTTTTTCTACCTCCACCTGCTTAACTTAACCCTGGAAACCATCAATTTGTTCTCTATTTCTACAATTTTGTTATTTTGAGACTGTTATATAAATGGAATCATACAGGATGTAACTATTTTGAGATGAGCTTTATTGCACTCAGAGTAAATCCCGTGAGATTAATCCCAAGTAGTTGCTAGTATTCCTTTTTATATTTCCCAGTAATATTCCATGGTATGGATATACCACAGTTAGTTTAACAATAAACCCACTGAAGGATATTTAGGTAACTTCCCATTTTTGACTGTTGCTAATAAAGCTATGAATTGTGTCTATAAGTATCTACATGAACATAAGTTTAGAATTTTTTCCCGGGAGTATTGTTGCTCGATCTTTGATAATTCCATCACTAATTTTAAAAGAAACTTTCTAATTATTTTCCAGAGTAACTCCACCATTTTAAATTCCCACCAGCAATGTAGGAACAATTCAGTTTCTCCAAATCTTTACTAGCTTTTGGTGTACTCACTATTTTTAAAATTTCTGTTGTGTTGATGGTGTGGATTTCAGTATGCTTTTAATTTCCATTTCCCTAGTGGAAAAGAGGTTGAACATTGTTTCATGGGCTGATATGACATCTTTGTATCCTATTTAGTGAGATATCTGTTCCTATCTTTTGCTCAGTTTTTAATTGGATTTTTTAAATGTTGACTTTCACAGATTCTGTATATAGTTTAAAATAAGGCTTTTGTTGGAAATATAATTTGAACATATGTGTCCCAGTCTCTAATTTGTCATTTTGTTATCTTGACAGGGCCTTTTGAAGAGCAAATTGGTTAATTTGGAGGAAGTCCACCAAATTATGCTGGTGTCAAGACCTTTGCTTAACCCTAAATCCCCAAGTGTTTCTCCCCTACTATAGTTCTTCAAGTTTTAGTTTTGTGCTTTATATTTTCTACCCACGATTCATTTCTATTCATTTCTGTGTAAGTGATGTGACTCAGGTCGAGTTTCAGATTCTGTGCTATTGTTGTGTATTTTCCTCCGCGTGTGTTACAAACACCACGCCTCAGTGTTGTTATTCTTCTCTAAGGAGCTAAAAGTCTCTTAAAGAGACTTGTATAATGAGTAAATATATGTTTTCTGACTTATTCCCCACTTGTGGTCTTCATTGGTTTTCACGTAAATCGCTGTTTCCATCTATTATCATTTCCCTCGTTCCCAAAGAACTTCTTTTACTATTTCTTGTACCAGGTCTGCTCATCACGAATCCTTTCAGCCTTCCTTTTACACATAAAGTGTCTTTATTCCAGCGTCACTTTTGAAATATACTTTTGTTCTGATTAGTATCCTAAGTGGACAGGCTTGTGTTTGTTTTCCCTCAGTGGAGATGCTCTCTGCTGTCTTCTTCCCTGGGGTCTTTAGACTTACCTTTGTTCCTGTTTATGGAATGTCTCTTTGTTCCCTGAATGCTTTTTTTTTTTTTTTTGCTTTTTAAAATATCTTGTTATCTTTTTCTCAACTTAGTATGTTTTCATTTATTTATTTTTAAGTTTTTAAATGTTTATTTCTTTATGAGAGGGACAGAGACAGAGCGTGAGCAGGGGAGGGGAAGACAGAGAGGGAGACACAGAATTGGAAGCAGGCTCCAGGTTCTGAGCTGTCGGCACAGAGCCTGACATGGGGCTTGAATTCCCAAATGGTGAGATCATGACCTGAGCTGAAGTCGGATGCTCAACCAACTGAGCCACCCAGGTGTCCCATCAACTGGGTGCGTTTTTAAAGATTCTACCACAATCTGTACATTTATCGGAAGTTTTCTCTTTTTCATTCCTAGATAACATCCCCATCTCTGAACCTGTGCTCTTTGTTAACTACAACTTAGACGATGAACCTGTGAGCTATTTTTAGTCTAGAATCTCTGATTGCTTTTAAGATTTTTCTCTCCATCACTGGTTTTGAAGAAATTAGGTATGCTGTACCTTTGTGTGGCTTTCATGTTTCTTGTGCTTCAGGGCCATTGAGATTCTTCCATCTGGGAGTTTATAGTTTTCATCCAATTTAGAAATTTTTCACCATCATTTCTTCAAATATTTTTCTCTTTGAACTGCTTCTTATTCTAGGGCTCTTAAAATTATGAGGTAGCTAAATACTCCATTTTATGTTTTGAATCTTTTTAGTCCCTGTGTTTCATTCTTCAGAGCTGGTATCACTGTGTCTTCTGGGTTGCTGATTTTTTCTTCTGTGACATCTACTCTGCCACCCACACATGTGTCACATGTTGACCCTGTTTTCATGAAATCCATAGTCTGGTCAAGGAGACCCAATTCCCTTGCCCATTTTTGATGTGAGTTTCCTTTCTTCCTTCCCCTGTAATCTTCTGAATACAGAACCTTTAACTTTGAAAGCATATGTTCCCCCTTAATAAATCAGCCAACTGGTTCCTCTAAGACAGAGAGGTTTCTTTGTAATACCGTAATAATGAATGTGGCAAAAAGTATCATTGCTTGATTTTTAATGTTTGTTTAGTATTTACAGAGAGAGAGAGAGAGAGAGAGAGAGAGAGAGAGAGAGAGAGAGAGAGAGAAACCAAAGCAGGCTCCAGGCTCTGAGCTGTCAGCACAAAGCCTGTCAAACTCAAAACTTTGAGATCATGACCTGAGCTGAAGTCTGACGCTTAACCAAGTGAGCCACCCAGGGACCGTGTCATTGTTTCTACACTGAAGTACCTTCCTCTTCACCACAGTTACCTTCCTTGTATGAACCTGCTTCAAATTCTGTGCCTCTCTCTCTCTCTGCCCCTCCTCCCACTTGCACTCTGTATCTCTCTCTCTCTCTCAAAAATAAATTAAAAAAAAATTAAAGAGAAAGATGCATAAATTCTAGGAATCTAATGAACAACGTAGTGATTACAGTTAATGGTACTATACTGTACACTTGAAATTTGCTAAGAGACTAGGTCTTAAGTGTCCTCGCCTCACACACGTGATCCTAACTGTGAGATATTGGGGTTTTTAACCACCTTGACTGTGGTGATCATTTCACAATATATCCTGCATTAAACCAACAGAGTGCACCCCTTAAAAAAAAGGTAAAGTATGTATTTCAATAAAACAGCCTGGTGTGGCACGAGGGAGGCAGAGAACCTAGAGGAGACTGTCAGGGGGGTGTAAAGGGAGATTGGAAGCAGGCAGAAGGCCCTTACTATGTTGTCCCAGAAAGCATGGCCAGCATCGTTGCTCATAGACAACAGAAAATGATTAGTGCAGTTCTTTACCAAGTGAGTTTTCAGGCCGTGTGTTCACAGGAACCCTCATGTTTTTTTTCCAGCTGACTGTAGTCAGAGGAGCAAAGGAAGAGATGAGCTTTTAAAATAATTTATCAGATGGAGAGGAATCGGGACACAGTGGGTCCCAGATTCAGTACTTTCTCATCCCAGCCCTCCCAGAGAGCCCACAAATCTCAACTCAAGCTATAGCTTCCAGGGAAACTAAACCCGGGAGTCTGTTGTTCAAAATCACGGTGTAAAGAAACAGCCATGGATCTGACTTTAAAATTTCCTTGGGGACGCAGAAAGTATAAAGACCCTTTGCACAGACCATGGCCTCCCAGGCCCTCCCTGTTAGACCGTCGTGTCCCCAGCCACCCCCAGGTCATCATAACCAGGCTGCCTCAGCTCAGATTTGCAGGCATGGCTTCTGTCAAATGGCATGAACTCCAATAAGTTTCACAAAAGGTGTGCAGGGTGTTGAAGAGCATTCTGTGAACAGAAATGCTGCCCACGAGGACTAACGGGAAAAGACACAGTGGAAAAAAAAAAAAGAAAAGGTTTGAATCCCAAACATGTTGGCTCAGGAAGCAAACAGAGAAACCAGCTGCTCTAGATGTGAGCTATATATTCATGAGAGGGAGGGACAGTTGGGAGGCCTGCACTGGGAGCCCGCGGGCAGAGCCAGGGACTGGGGACAGCCACTGAAGCCAGCAGGATGGGGCAGCCTGCCTCCATGGCCCGCCACATCACCCTATTAACAGGAACGTCGCAGAGGGAGTGGTGGCCCCGTGCCTCCTGTGGGGGCAGGTGACTTGCTGCAGATCAGGGGTCTTTGAGAAGAGAGCTGGACCAGAGGAGTGATCCGAGAGCAGCCTCATCCAAAGCTGGACCTGATTTGAGGTCAGGATCCTGACCTCCAGCTTGAGCCTAATGCATGATAACAGCTTTCGACAGGTATGGGGGACAGTGCGTGGATTTGGCGTGTGGGAGGAATATACATAATTTGTGACCTGAGGAACGACCACAGGGGTTTTGAGACAAGACCCCAAATTCTTCATTTCTCTCATTAGTCAGTGGAGGGGTCTGACACCCCTTTCCTTTTCACGTGGGTGGTCGAGGACCTTGCTGGTCGTTAATGGAATACAGCCAAGGTAGACACTGAGGCCCATTTAGGAAAGTGAATAGAGCATCCCTGCCATCTATCGGGTTACTCACTCTTAGAAGCAAGTTGCTTACCTGCAAGCCTGGTTTTGCAGAACCCAAGTGTGGACCTTCCCACAAAGAGCCCTTGCTGAGATTCCAGCGGAGGATGGCTGCCCATCATGACGCGTAAGTGAGGAAGCTTCTCTCTACCGCCCGCCACTGTGGGACCGTCGCCGCCTAAGGAACCCCAAGTGAAAACCACCCAGCTCGTTCCAGCTGATCCCCAGAACTGTGAGAATTAATAACAGCAATAAATCCTTGGTGCCATTTAATGCCACCAAGTTAGGGCTGGATTATTGTGCAAACATCCAGCCTGTGCATACAGGAGACCAGGGAGGGAAACAGAGGTGTGCAGAGACCGTGAGGCCACGAGGCGTGCACCCCCTCTGATCCCTGTGCTGTTCCACGAGAACCTGGAAACCCAGATTTCTACGCAAAGTCTCCTGATTTTGAGAACACTGAGGTGGCCACGCCAAATGGCAATGGGTACGTGCAGCTCCTCGGGGAATTAGCCCCATTGGTGCTCCTTCAGCATGAAGTCCAAACAGCAGAAGACACACGGCCTGACCCAAACCTGCCTTTTTTCCTCAGCACTCGCTGCTTCTCCTGCCATCTGGTGACTTCGGAGGATTTCTGTCGCGTGGCTGTTCGCAGAGCTGTGGTGTCCGCAGTGTGGCTAGGGGGCAGTGTGTCTCGCTTTCCAGAATTGCTAATTGCTGTCCGGAAAGCCCCACCAAAGACCATCAATGCTAAATACTGATGATGCTAGAAGGCTTTCAGGAGCTGGCTCTCAGCCGCAAAGGCGATGCTTATTTATTCATTCTGCCTAATATAGTTCACTAGCCTTTAGAAATATTTTGAAATATCTGAGAGATGCCGTGTGTCCACTGGTGTCAGTATCTGGACATCTTTCTTTAGCCCGGGCTTGTAGCATTAATTAAATCTCAGGACATGAAGAAACTGTGTCTCCACTCAGTCTTTCAGGGGGGCGTCAGAGAGGTAAACAGTTTGGTAAAGTGATGTTTTGCTTTCAAAAATTTAATTCAAGCAATCCCAATCAAAATTGCACCAGCATTCTTCTTGAAACTAGAACAAGCAATCCTAAAATTCATATGGAACCACAAAAGGCCCCGAATAGCCAAAGTAATTTTGAAGAAGAAGACCAAAGCAGGAGACATCACAATCCCAGACTTTAGCCTCTACTACAAAGCTGTCATCATCAAGACAGCATGGTATTGGCATAAAAACAGACACATAGACCAATGGAATCGAATAGAAACCCCAGAACTAGACCCACAAACGTATGGCCAACTCATTTTTGACAAAGCAGGAAAGAACATCCAATGGAAAAAAGACAGTCTCTTTAACAAATGGTGCTGGGAGAACTGGACAGCAACATGCAGAAGGTTGAAACTAGACCACTTTCTCACACCATTCACAAAAATAAACTCAAAATGGATAAAGGACCTGAATGTGAGACAGGAAACCATCAAAACCTTAGAGGAGAAAGCAGGAAAAGACCTCTCTGACCTCAGCCGTAGCAATCTCTTACTCGGCACATCCCCAAAGGCAAGGGAATTAAAAGCAAAAGTGAATTACTGGGACCTTATGAAGATTAAAAGCTTCTGCACAGCAAAGGAAACAACCAACAAAACTAAAAGGCAACCAACGGAATGGGGAAAGATATTTGCAAATGACACATCGGACAAAGGGCTAGTATCCAAAATCTATAAAGAGCTCATCAAACTCCACACCCGAAAAACAAATAACCCAGTGAAGAAATGGGCAGAAAACATGAATAGACACTTCTCTAAAGAAGACATCCGGATGGCCAACAGGCACATGAAAAGATGTTCAACGTCGCTCCTCATCAGGGAAATACAAATCAAAACCACACTCAGATACCACCTCACGCCAGTCAGAGTGGCCAAAATGAAGAAATCAGGAGACTATAGATGCTGGAGAGGATGTGGAGAGACGGGAACCCTCTTGCACTGTTGGTGGGAATGCAAATTGGTGCAGCCGCTCTGGAAAGCAGTGTGGAGGTTCCTCAGAAAATTAAAAATAGACCTACCCTATGACCCAGCAATAGCACTGCTAGCAATTTATCCAAGGGATACAGGAGTACTGATGCATAGGGGCACTTGTACCCCAATGTTTATAGCAGCACTCTCAACAATAGCCAAATTATGGAAAGAGCCTAAATGTCCATCAACTGATGAATGGATAAAGAAATTGTGGTTTATATACACAATGGAATACTACGTGGCAATGAGAAAAAATGAAATATGGCCTTTTGTAGCAACGTGGATGGAACTGGAGAGTGTGATGCTAAGTGAAATAAGCCATACAGAGAAAGACAGATACCATATGGTTTCACTCTTATGTGGATCCTGAGAAACGTAACAAAAACCCATGGGGGAGGGGAAGGGAAAAAAAAAAGAGGTTAGAGTGGGAGAGAGCCAAAGCATAAGAGACTGTTAAAAACTGAGAACAAACTGAGGGTTGATGGGGGGTGGGAGGGAGGGCAGGGTGGGTGATGGGTATTGAGGAGGGCACCTTTTGGGATGAGCACTGGGTGTTGTATGGAAACCAATTTGACAGTAAATGTCATATATTAAAAAATAAATAAATAAATAAATAAATAAATAAATAAATTAATTAATTAATTAAAAAAAATCTCATCTGAAAAAAAAAATTTAATTCAAAGTTCAGAAATTTTGTTGGGGCTTTCCAGACCACAGCACTTTTGCCCATGCCCAAAAGTCTCAGAAGACCCTTTTCTGAGAGGGCCCTGGCATCGGGAGCAGGGTTTCAGAAGCCCTTGACCAACGTGGCCGTAATGTTCACCTCAACCGAACCGTGGACAGGCTTCTTCATTGGCTTCTAGCCATTGGACCTCTCTTAGAGAGTTTACTTCAGACAGGTCATCATTGTAAATGCTTTCCCTACCCCACGGAGAAGGATGTCCTTCCAACCCAGGAAAATAATTGCTGGAGGACCTTTGCGATGGCATCTTCTGGAGAGAGTGGGGACCTAACGCTGATGGGCTCCAGGTGGCAAACACAGATGCCCAGTCACACAAGAAGACATGCGTGAACTCAGGAAGGACTCAGCGTGCCGGACACCTCCCGTCCATCAACAAGCCCTCACCGATCCTCCAGGACTTCCCATCAGCCCCTAGTGCTAACAGCCCCTCCACTTCTTGCCCTCGGCACTCCGATGAGTTCTGACCCGTCTCCTGTTGCAGTAGGCTTGCAGAAAGTCTTTCTTCCTGTTGTACTTTGTGTGTTTTGCACCTGCAGGTACACTGTTCCTTACTTTTCAGTTACTGATACTTTTCCTTATTCCTGTTTCCCTTTATTATGTGCCTGAGCTCTGCCATAAGGGGACCCGGTCGCTGCTTGCTGGGATTACGCTGCTGGGATTGGAGGGAAGGTGACTCTGTGCATGGATTATCACTGGTGTAAATTCCGCAGATCACATTGCTCTGTGAGTGAATGAAATACAGGCCACTTATCTTCCAGAAAGGCCTCAAGCATTCTTTAATGTGTTTTGCATTCTTGGGTGGTGGCAGAAGGTGTCCCAGTAGATCCATGGTTTTGAACCCAAGAGCTCTTTGAAAGTCACCTCTAATTGAGACTGTCTCTGCTCTGGATCCTTCATGCGTGAGAAATAACTAAGTTTGGAAGGGTTTTGGTTTTGTTTTCTGTTTTTGTTTTTGTTTTTTTTTTTTGTTTTTTGTTTTCTTTTTTTTTTTTTAAGTATTCCAGTGACAGAAGAGAGAACATGGATGGACTGTGCCCAAGTGAGCCCCATGGCTGGGCTCACCTCGTTGTAAACGCTGCTCAGCCCTCATTCACCATGTCTGAGTTTGTGATTTGAGCCATCCATTGCCTACCCATTATCAGCACTGCTCCTCAGAGATGATGACTTTGCAGCCAGAAGCCACAGTACTGCCCACCCCCAGAGGGGTTGTTGTTGGATTGACTACAAGGATACTTATGCCTGTAACTTGGCTGCCAGTTACCTATTGTCTGAGAACCAGGGGTTTTGGAGAACGTTCCTCAAAATATGTCCTGTGTAAGACTTCTTCCGTCTTTGCAGATGCCTACACAAACACTTATGCCGGGTGCCTATTCTGAGCCAAGAACTGTGCTGGACTCTGGGATGAAAACGTTCATTTAAAAGGTGGCTAACCCACCCACGGAACTTAGAGCAGATTTCTTCAGTAATAGTTTTTGTCCACCTAAGAATTCCTTGGCTTTGGGGCACCTGGGTGGCTCCGTCGGTTAAACACCAACTTCGGCTCAGGTCACGATCTTGCATTTTGTGAGTTCGAGCCCCGCAGCGGACTCTGTGCTGACAGCTCGGAGCCTGGAGCCTGCTTCAGATTCTGTGTCTCCCCCTCTCTCTGCCCCTACCATGCTCATGCTCTCTCTCTCTCTCTCTCAAAAATAAATACACATTTAAAAAAAAAAGAATTCCTTTGCTTAGTGAATAGGGGATTTGAATCTTTTAATTTACATGGGCAATTCAGGCACACATCTGCCGTGTACAGGTGAGTTCCCAACTTATATATGTAAGTGGGGCAGTTTTCCCACCAATAAGAGGAGAAACTAGGTATCATCTTAGGTACCGTGATGGCACGTTAGGCAATTTGACAATCTTTGGATATGTGTTTTCCTCTTTTGCTACTACTGTAGCTCTGTGAGTTAGGGACGGTCACTTACGCTTATCCAATGGGCAGGGATGCTGGTGCTCAGAGTAATTAGGTGTCTCAAGTAAGGCCACATGGCGGAGGAGGTGACGTGTGCACCCAGGTCACTCTGTCTGATGCAGAAGGATAACCATAATCCCGTGAGAAGAATGAGAGTTTCACAGATTCTTGAGTCAATGCTCTTTCTTTGAGACCGCATTACCTCTTACTTCGCTTTTAAGAGGCACGATCTAATGGAATATTATTCAGCCATAAAAGAGACAGTATCGACATGCTACCACGTGCATGGACCTTGAAAATGTCGTACTGAGTGAAAGGAGTCAGAACCAAGGTCACATGCTCTGTGATTCCACTGATAGGAAATCCACAGAGACAGAAGAATGAGTGGTTGGCAGGGGCTGTGTGAGGAGAGAATGGCATGGCTGTGTAATAGGTCAGGGTTCCTTTTGGGGTGAGAATGTTTTAGAACTGGATAGGAGTGGTGGTTGCACAGCACTATGAGTGTACTAAATGCGGCTGAATTAGACACTTTAACAGGGTCGGTTTTAAGTTATGTGAATGTCACCTCAAGAGAAAAGAGTAAATGGAGATCGGAAAAGCAGGTCCCCAACCAGCCTGACACAACAGGAGCAACACAGGACGCTTCTCCCCAAGGGCTGTGTCATTTTCCTACCACCCAAGTTTCCCGCCTGTGACATTGCAACATGGCCAGGTGGTGACACTGCCGAGTGTGACTTGGAGCGTGAGAGCAGACACTGGTCCACGAAAGTGGGTCCTTACAACATGGGTGCAAGGATCAGCATTGATGTTACCACCCCAAGGACAGCACAGCTGTGAAGAGCCCAGGCTCTGGAGGCAGACGAGTCCAGTGTGGATCCCGCTGAGGCGCTTTCCTGCTGTGTGATCCCTCAAAACCTCACTTTCCCCATATGTTATGGGGTCAGTAGTATCTTCCTCGTAGGGATGTTGTGGAGTTTAAGAGACAACGTTCCAGGGTCTAACACAGTTGTGGTGAGCTGCTGGGCTCTGTTACAGACTCACATCGCTCGTGGCACAGCAGTATTGTTGGTAAGGTGAGGGCTGGACGTGCCCTGGTTCCCCAGAGCCCACCGAGCCAAATGAATCAGCCTTCCCAAGTGGGTCTGCACATGACCTCCCTCACCAGGGCCCTCCGCCTCCCTGGCACCTGGTTGATTCTAGCTAAGATCATGGACCCCTATCACAGGTCTGATTTTGTGCAGTTGATTCCAGTCGACCACATCCACAGGCTGCGGAAACACAGGAGCCTGTGTTCATGCACACAAAGTCCTTGGGGGTGCACAGGCGGTGAAATTGTCAAGTGCCCTTGAGATAATCACACACGGCGACTTGTAGGAACCGTGGTAATGACGATCCCTTCCCTGAAGGACAGAGGGGCTGGTGCGAGCTGCCCTGACCATTGTCTTCAGAAGAGAGTCTCCTGAGAGCCCTGTGCTGTCTGAGCCTCGCTGCTGTGTCCCTGTCCACAGAAAAAGGTGGGAACAAAGTTGCCCTCATTACAGATGTGCAGGGGAGCACCCTGCTGTAGGGAAACTTCAGGAAACATTCGGAAACTGAACAATGGCTCCCGGAGAACAGGAACAGATACACTTCAATTTCAGAAACAAATGCACATGAAACATCATCTTTTATTGGAGGACATATATATTAACTTAAACTCTTTTAAAAAACATAACCAGGAAACAGTGACCTTTCCAACGCCTTCATGAGCTGCGGTTTTAGGAGAACATAATAAATGCCACGAGACGCTCTGGAACAGAAAACATAGGGATTCAACAAATGAAACACAGGACACACGGCCAAGATACCCAGTATAGACCTATGTGTACAGTCACTGCTATGTATTACTTTTTCCATCAAAAAGTTGACATTCAGGATATTCAAGAAATAGGAGTGCCCTTTCATACTTCAAATTGGGATTTATTTCCTGGTGATGCTGTGTTTATTTAGCCATGTATTCGTGTCATGCAACAGAAATGGGCTTTCATGAAAATAAAACCTCTTACTTCTTGCTATCAAAATTCAGCATGAATTCCATTAAGAGAATGAAATGTTAGGGTACGTTCGATGCACTAATCGCTCTTTATATGTAGAATTTTAACAGCTGAAAACATCTCTGCTGTGCCTTCTCCTTCGAACATTTGTTTACGAGCATGTATGAGTTCATAAGCTATCCTGAACTAAGAACTAAATTCAGGGGCGCCTGGGTGGCGCAGTCGGTTAAGCGTCCGACTTCAGCCAGGTCACGATCTCGCGGTCCGTGAGTTCGAGCCCCGCATCAGGCTCTGGGCTGATGGCTCGGAGCCTGGAGCCTGTTTCCGATTCTGTGTCTCCCTCTCTCTCTGCCCCTCCCCCGTTCATGCTCTGTCTCTCTCTGTCCCAAAAATAAATAAAAAACATTAAAAAAAAAAAAAAATTTAAAAAAAAAAAAAAAAAAAGAACTAAATTCAGGCTAAAATGTAAGGTAATAGTAGAATAAAGAGGAGAATAGGTTACTGTATATATTTGAGAACATGTTAGATTTTGATGTATGCGAGAAAAGCCAGCTTTCTGTGCTAGAATTTTTCAGTGTTTCCTCTCATATGGGTCTATATGCAGAGGTCTATGCTGGTTTTCCTGAGTGTTTACTTATTATGAGGCAGGGCCGGCCACCACTGGACTATTTTCAAGCCAAGTGTGACTATCTGCTCTTGAATTCTGTGTCTTCTTCATGTTCCTACACCCACCTCCTCACTTTCCAGAGCCTTTGGAAAGGATGAAGGGCACTGTAGTGTGAGCCCACCTCAGTGCTGAGAGGCCTCATGGGGTGACCGACTGACTGAGGGGACAGACTGGTTTGTTTCCAAGTGACGGGGCAATGTGCGTCCCCTGGGACCTGGCCCTCAGATGTGGCAGCTCAAAATGTCAAGTAAAGCAAACCATTACTCTTCCTGGGGAACGGGCTGTTGTGGTGGCCAATAATGAACATGGAAATTGTGCATCTGAACGTAGAGGATGCTAAACTTGCAAATCTATTTTCTTATCCCGAATGAGCATGAAGTAACTTTTTTTTAGTCCATGATCCTGAAAAAACTGAAAGATTATGGCATACAATTATCTCACTGTCAAAAAGTTTTCTTCTGTTGAAAACGAAGTCAACTTCCTTGAATGTTTAGCCCTTCTTTTAATTGATCTCTTTTGAGATTTCACTGGCATGTTCGGGATACTCAGAAGTTGGGGTATTATAGACAGTTGTTTACTGGGGTCTGTCAGGAAGGTGCCTGGCCCCAGGAATGGCTGCAGATGGAGAGATGCCAGCCCTACGCGGCTCTCATCAGAGATGTGCGCCAGGTGGTGAGGGGTGACAAGTCCCAGTTGCAGAACCCTTCACAACCCGGTCCTCACCCCTCTATAGCTTCATCCCAAAGGCCCCAGCACTCAAGCCCTGTTCAGTTTGAGGTGTTCCTCTAATATCATCCCTGTCCAACCGTCTCTGTTTCTGCGTCTTTGTCCCTTGACTTCTCTTTCTTCTCCCAGCCCTGCACACACCATGCCTCTGCCTACAATGCAGTTCTCTACCTCCTTGCCTGACTGTTTTCTGTGCATCCACTTGGTACTCGATTAAGTATTGCTTCTTCTGGGAAGACATCCTTGGCCTTCTTTGAGACCACCGGAGTATTTCTCATACTTGACTGTATTTATTTAACTATTCCCTTTGTTAGACTCTATACTGAAAATCTCTAAATCGTCTACTTCAAGCCAAATGCTGCTCACTGCCTGTTTTTGTAAACAAAGTTGTATTGGCACACGGCCATGCCCATTCATTTTGACACATGGCTGCTCTTGCAGTATGATGGCTGAAATGAATGCCTCTTCCATCAGAGGTGTATGGCTCAAAACTCCTAAAATATTTGCTCTCTGGCCAGTAGCAGAATAAGTTTGCTGACCCCTGCTACAAACAATTAGGTCAGACACCTGGTACTATTCCGTCATCAGTACTTGGGCTAGCACCGACAGGCATTTATTTTCTGGACATTTGTTGAATGAAGGAATGAATGAATGAATGAATGAATGAATGAATGAATGAATGAATGAATGAACGAATTAACGAATGAACGAACATACGAACGAATGAACGAACGTGAGTACATTGGCTGAGAAGCTCAGCACGAAGGCACTAGCGGTAACTGGCTTACATTTGCGGAGGATCTGATACGCAGAAAAATGCAGAACATTAATGTTCTTGATTCTGTTTGTACTGATGCTACTTCTAACCAGTTAGCGTGTATGGACTATTCCCTACCTGCCACAGAGAGTGCTAACGGATTTAGCTGGTTTCTCTCACTCAATCCTCTCAACAATCCAGCATGGTAGGAACTAGTGTCATATCCATCTTACAGAGAAATACACGGAGTCTGGGAAAGTTTGGTTTGGCCGTGACCCCCACATCTAGGAAGCAGACTTTTGGGAGCTCACTTCTTTCACCCATGAGCCTCCACACGAACTAGCTCATTTGCTTATTTGGGAATTGTGTCTCCAGTTGCATTTTGTTTTTGTGCAAATCATATCTTCTCTCTGAGCAACTGTCTAGGTGTCTAGGTGAATGGTTAGTTTCCTAGGAAGTCCGGCTTCTGTAATGAAACTGAAGTTCCCATAAATTCCATTGTAGCCACAAGTATAAGATATATTTTCAGAATTGTTATATTTGGACTAAAAAAGTGTGAACCCAACAATTCGACTAAGAAAGAATTTTCTGAAGTCAGGAAGTACATGGGATGGGCGGGTAAAAATCACTGCAACCAAACAATTGCAATGACAAAACAACAGCAACAATAAACGTGAGCAAAGCTGAAAGGCATTTTAATAGATCATCCCCATGAAGAGCGCTCTTATGGGTAAGAAATCTGATGGGTGGAAAGGACCCCAGAGACCAGGGACATATAATCTTCACATGGGGTTATGAACACTACAGGCATTTAAGTGGAGCACACATGATATTCCATAGAATAAATACTATATTCCATAATGAATGAATGGAGTGATGTTTACAGTGTGACTTTGGCCTTCTGATAGCTACTAACATCTAAAAGTTGGAATTACATTTTTAGTCACTTACCTTCCATACTTTGACATTATAAGCTATTCATATTTTATTTGTCTCTTTTGTAGTAAGTAAGTTGTTAACCCTAAAACGGGTCCACAGATACAAGAGGGCTTGAATGTGCAATGAAAAGTCAGAGGAAACCTACATTTCCAAGATTTTATGAACTAATTGCCAATGGGAATATGCATAAACTTGGAAGCAATTTGTTTGGTTAAATGAAGAATTTCTTCATCCAAATTGCAAAATCACATGAGCTTCACATCAGGGCCAAAGTTAAAAGTGACTGAATTGGTCATTTGAAGGAAAAGCTTCAATTTATGTTTTTTAAATTTTTTTTCAATGTTTTTTATTTTTTTTTTATTTTTGGGACAGAGAGAGACAGAGCATGAACGGGGGAGGGGCAGAGAGAGAGAGGGAGACACAGAATCGGAAACAGGCTCCAGGCTCCGAGCCATCAGCCCAGAGCCTGACGCGGGGCTCGAACTCGCGGACCGGACCGCAAGATCGTGACCTGGCTGAAGTCGGATGCTTAACCGACTGCGCCACCCAGGCGCCCCATTCAATTTATGTTTTAATACGGTTCTTTTAAAAGCTGAACTATTTGGATCATTAACCAAAAACCCACAGACAAACAAGCACACAAAAAATGCCCAGGACCACGTGACTACCAAAGAACTCTAACTGACATCTAGAAATCAGTACCAATCTTTCTCAACCTCTTCCAAAACATGGAAGAGAAAGGAATACTTCCTAACTTATTCTATAGGGCCAGCATTACCCTGATACCAAAGTCATCAAAATACATAAAAAAAAAAACAACTAATGTGCCCATGAATAAAACACAAAAATCCTCAACAATACTTTAGCAAATCAAAGCAAGTAGCAATAGTAGCAATATGCACCATGAGCAAGTGGGATTCACTCCAAGAATGCAAGAGTAGTTCAACATACCAAAACCAATCAGTGTAATACCTCACATTGATAGAATGAAGAAAGAAAAGAAATCACATAATCATTTCAATAAATGTGGATTAAAAACAACAACAACAACAACAACAACAACAACAACAACCAGCATCTGGTAAAATCTAGTGCCCTTTCAAGGTAAAAACAAACAAGAACTAAACTAAGCAAGGAATAAAGGTAACTTCCCTGATGTAATAAACAACATTTATGTAAAATCCACAGCTAATATCACACCTGAATGAAACAACTTTCACCATCTTTTCAGCATTGTACGCAAAGTCCTTGCCAGAGCAATTAGGCAAGAAAAAGAAATAAAAAGACACCAACATTGGGAAGGAAAAAGGAAAGTTGTCTCTATTTATATAGGATATAATCAGTTGTATTTCTGTAATGAACTGTCTGAAACAGAAATTAAGAAATCAATTCCATTTACAACAATATCAAAAAGGATTAGGTACTTAGGAATAATTTGGGGAGGTACAAGTCTTGTACAATGAAAACTACAAAATATTGCTGAAAAAATGAAGGCAGCTAAATATAAAGACACCCTGTGTTAATGTGATAGAAGACAATATTGTTGAGATTGTAGCACTCCCCCAAACAATCTATGGATTCCTTTTAATAGCTATCAAAATCTCAATGGCTTTTTGTAAGAGTAGTAAAGCTGGACATACATTTGTAAGAAAATTCAACGCACATAGAATAGTCAACTCTATCTTGAAATAGAAGAACAAAGTTGGAGGACTTATACTTTTTCATCTCAAAACTCTTTCCTGCATCAAAGGACACTATTCAGAATGAAAAAAGAACTCACAGAATGAGGAAGAATTTACAAATGACATATCTGAAAAGGGTCTAGTATCCAGTATATATAAAGAACACTTACAATTCAACAACAAAAAGACTAAAAGCCCGATTATGCATGGGATATCAACATGAACAGTCATTTGAGGAATGCAGATAAAACCACAATGAGATAATGCCACTTCACACCCACTAGGATATCTAGAATCATAATCATAATCAATAGGAAATAAGTGTTTGTGAGAATGTGGAGAAATAGAACACTGTGCATTGCTGATCAGAATTTCAAGTGATGGAGCCACTCTGTAGGACACTTTGGATGATCCTCAGTAGGTTAAACCTAGAATTTCCACATGACCCAGCATTTCCACTCCTGGGTATATATCCAAAATAATCGAAAACAGGTGTTCAACCAAAAAATTTTATGCGAATGTGTGTTGCAGTACTAAGTAGAGTAGCAAAAAGGTGGAAACAACTCAAATGCCCATCAAGGGATGAACACATAAATAAAGTGTAGTATAGCCATACAACGGAATAGCATTCTGGTATAAAAGGGATGGTGTACAGATACATGCTATAACACAGATGAATCTTGAAAACTTGGTGTTAAGTGAGCAAAGACACAGAGGCCACATATTGTGTTATTGCACTTACATTAAACATACAGAATAAGCAAATCCAATAAAGAAAGCAGATTTGTAGATTTTAGGGGACAGGTGTATAGTGGGGTGGGAACTCAATGTGTACGGGATTTCCTCTTGGAGTGATGAAAATGTTCTGGAGCTACATGGTGGTGGTGGCTGCACAAGAGTGTGGAAGTACTTCACTGCCACTGTGTCGTACACCCTGAAGTGGTTAAAATGATAAATTTTATGTTTTGTGTATTTTACCACAGTAAAAAGCTGAGCTATTATGGCCAGTTTCTCCGAAGCAATGAAATTATTTTTTTATTATGCATCTTGGCAATTTTATACTTTAAATGCCTATTTTTTTTCTGATCAGAAAAACAGTATTTGTTTACTAGTAAGGTTTCACCCACACAGAAGCACTATGGGAAAAATAAAACATACCCGTGTGCCCACTACTAACAAGTAGCCACAGTGAGTTTTTAATGTCAATCCTTCCAGGCTTTTTTGTCATGGGCATAGGGGTGTGTTCACACACTCATGGTTGTTATTTGCTTTTTAACAAAACTGTTATTATGCAGTACATAGGATCTTATAATCTGCTTTCCCTCTTGCTATATCATGAGCATTTTCCTATTGTCATTTCGTGTTCTCCCGCATCACATTAAATGGCCAGATAACATTCCATCTTATGGTTGTAACATACTTTATTTAGCCAATTTCTATTGTTGGATAGATCCCAACATTTTAGAGTTGGAATACACTATAGACATTGTTGTGTCCAAGTTATTTCTTTCCCAAGCTTTATAGCCGCAAGCCTTAAGCACATGGCACACAAAAACCATTCAACATTTTGAAAACAGAGTTAATTTTCCACTTTCCAGATGGATTTGGGTATTGCAGGGGCTTTGGATTTGCCATTGAGGAATCTAAAAGATGGAAATAGTGGATGGGTGGTAGGAGGGAGGAAGGAGCCAGGTGTAAAATAGTGCCTAAGGCATCAAAACTCTATCCTGAACGGTTTTGTGTCCCTGAAAAATAGATATGGCAGACCACAAAATAGGTTCTATTGAATCAGTTGATGACAGTTCCATCATGCAAAATGGATAATGCCTTGACAGAGAAGAGATTAAGGAGAGAACGGGTTGGGGTGAATTTGTCTCTCATTGTCAAGCAGCACTTTCTCTTCCCCACAGTTCACGGAACGAGAACATCCAGTCATTCGTCTTGCTGTGCTGAGCCTCCCTTTGTGTTTCTGGAGGCATGGGGGCCAGGCAGGAGAAGTCGTTCTTGACGCTTTTTTTTTAATTTTTTTTAATGTTTATTTATTTTTGAGAGAGAGAGAGAGAGAGAGAGAGAGAGAGAGAGAGAGAGAGAGTGAGAGACAGAGCGTGAATGGGGGAGGGTCAGAGAGAGGGAGACACAGAATCTGAAATAGGCTCCAGGCTCTGAGCTGTCAGCACAGAGCCCGACGCGGGGCTTGAACTCACGGACCACGAGATCATGACCTGAGCCGAAGTCGGCCGCTTAACCCACTGAGCCACCCAGGCGCCCCATTGACGCTTTCATTTCAACTGCCCATCGGTGTCAGAGACTTCAGGATATTCTCTGATGATGTCTTTAAACCCAAATAAGTCACATCAAGGTAGAAATAACTGCGTTCCTTGAGGTCTACATGAAATGTGACACATACTCTGGATGTTGGAGGATTATGGAAGCAGTTGTATGTGTTTCCTGGGGTGTCCCTCGTGGGACGGAGGCTTTCCAATTAGAGTGCTGCACTCTCACTGTCACCGAGGCATTTTCCACAATAGGGTGGCTTCTCAATAACACCCCCCATTGGCTTAGTTGGGTTTGGTAGAGGGCACAGGAGGCCACCTTGCCTGGTCTTAAGCTGAAGTTTTAAGTCCAAGTTAGATTGGTTTTATGAAGAATCATTCCCAGACTATTTTTTTCTATTGTGTTGAAAGGATTTTTCTTATTGACTCATAGAAAATTTTCTATCTCAGGCACCAATTATTTTTCTGTTGTGTATGTTCCAGGTTATTTCCACATCTTTTGCCGTCAAACTGTGTGCATAGTATAGAGAAATTTAAGAATTTCATGTAACCAAACACATCTTTCTTTCTTTCCTTGTGTCTGTACTTTATGACTTAATTTAGCAAGGCTTGCCCTCCCCAGTAATTAGTATCAGTTTTTAATATTTCTTTGTATTTTATTCCTAGGCTTATATGACATCCCCCTTCCATTTCGCTCTATTATCCACCTGAATTTAGATTTGCATGTCATTGGAGGCAGGGGATGAAGAATACTGTTTCAAGACCACCACCTATATAATCTTATGTTCTCCACTAACAAGTGTGTCTTCAGGATGCATTTCCTTCCTTTGGAAATTAAACCCAGAAGCAATTCTTGCTTGTGAACAGTCAGAGAAGCTTCATTTGGTGGAATTCCCAGTGGTCTTACTTCAAATCAAGGCCAGTACAAAGTCTGGACGCTTATTTCAGTGATCCTTTTGGCTTCTTTCCAAGGGAAGACATTGTAAGGTCATTCACAGAATTACAAAATGTGTTCTCATGGCTTGTGCTGGCTACAGAGGAATTTTCTAGTATGGCCCAGTATGCCTTGAAAAATTTGATGAGCTTTCCAGAATGAGTAGGTAAGTCTGTGCTGTAAGATCAAAAGCCCTAAGTCCAGATCACTCTCTTAAAAAGGCCTTCTTCTGAGTGCCTGGCCAAGGGCCTTTGCTTCTTATGCAGTTGTCAAAGGTAACAACAGGAGAGCCACTGGCAGGTGAGGCCTCCCCAAGGTAGGACTTAGAAAGGACTTACAGTGCTCACCCTTTGCAGGGAGGGGCATGGTCTAGAACCTCAGTGATCCTGGCTCCCCCCTTTTTTTCTTTCACCAATTTCCTTGTTCAGGGTGAGGGTTACCTTTGCCAGAAAAAGGCTCCTAGTTCAAGCATACATCTGTCTGTGGGGACACCGTGTCCCCTCTTTCCCTTACCAGACCACAGACACTCAACAAAGAGCATCTTATAAACACATCAGAGCCAGGTAATGTTAACCAGAAGGAAGGACATGACACTGAGTGATCGGGGTGCAATGATCCTGGGTCACTCCAAATCACCACAGCTTGAACTCACAAAGTCTTTTCTTTGCTCTTGGATGTCTCCCACCAGCACCTCTGGACGCCTGGTGGAAACATCACCACCCACAGAAACTTTCCACTGCTGGTTCGAGAGCCGTTTTTCCCAACATAGCAGCACAGATGGATGGTGTCAGCAGAGGGCTAGGTGAGTCAGCAAGGTCAGGCCCGACCATTCAGCCCACGTCTGTGTCTAGTTGAGCAAACAGCAGAGCCTAGGGGATGCTGTCGGGAGTATTCTAACACTGATGCAGTTTGTCTTGCTGGCCTTGACCTCTGATGCAATTAACAAATTCATAGTGAATGTGCTCCTCATAGCTTTGTGCCCTGGAAACTTCTGGGAGATTCTTCTCTCTCCTGCACGTTCTAAGAAGCTAGTGAAAGACAGGGAAGGTGGAATTTTCATAAAACTCAATCCTTCCTGGAGCTAATGCTGAGTTATGCTTCCTGCCCTCTAGACACGTGCTCCCATTCAACTTCACCAGGAGCATGAGGCACTTGCCTGTCACATGGGCACATGGTGGGAAGTGAGAGAGACACAGAGAGAAAATACATATATATATATGGAGAGAGAGGGGGGGGGAGAGAGAGAGAGAGAGAGAGAGAGCACGTGCCTCAGATGTCTGCTCCAGAATTTTCTCCTTCATCCCTTTAGTTGCTGGGCGTCCAGATGGAAAATGTAAAACAGCGCTACTGCAGGAAGCCCTGTGACTGCCCAGGGTCCTGAATGATGTCTTTTGCCAACTTAGAGATTGGACCTTCTCCAGGTCTGAGGCTCCTTGTAGAGATTGAATTCCAGGATTCCAGAAGGCTCTCCCCTTCTTACAAAAGGAAACGATTGTCCAGGCAACAGTCCATTCACATCTGGCAAAGGTGCAGACAACTTCTTGGAATCGAGCTCAGTATTTTACAGCTGTGGGCGCTCGAGTGCTCTCTTGGTGACCACTAGACCCAGCCCTCGATCTTTCTTCTTTTTTGGAAGGGAGGGTCTCCCGCAAGTCCAGATATGTGATGAGGCATAAGGAGAGGTGCACCTGCTTATCGCATTGTGGTCACCACAGAGAAAGTTAGGGGGAAGAGGGCTTTGGGTTGGCTGGGGACGCTTGCTGCCCTTGGCTTGGCACCTCCACCCTCACGGTCGGGAACCTGGCCAGGGAGTAGCAGATGGGCCCAGGGCTGGAAGCAGCCAAGAGACTGCTTCTGCACCCAGAGTGCTTGTGGATGAGCGAGTCTCTGAGTCACAGCATCAGATGAGTTTGCCTCCATGGCCTCCAACCCTTGGCTGAAGGATGAGGGCTCTCTCCATCTGCTCCGGAATTTACGGAGTGGAGCCCTTGCTGAGAAGCCCACTCGGGAGGCCTTTCTGAGAGCTGAGTGAATGTTCTACGGTGTGTGTCGACAGCTGGCCTCGTAGGAGGCCCGTGTGCCGGGGACCCTGGAGAAGTGCATGGCAGGGCTGGCAGGATGCAGCTCTGGGAGACAGTGACATGTCCCCTGACAGCCTAGGTGACAGAGGGTTGTTCGTTCGTTGCCTGGGCTTCAGACCAAACACTTCCCCAGAGCAAAGAGACACCGTTTAGCAAACTTGAAGCCAAAGCTAACATAAGAGGCAAGGAAACTCCATGCAAAGGGCTTCAGTACCAAGGGCTAACACCCGACTAGCACTGGCGGCCTATGAGGCCATGTGCTATAGTGGCCATAATGGACACTGCCCCTTTCATCTTCAAAGCAGCCCTAGGAGGCCAGTGCTGTGTCATTATTGTGCCTGTTTGACAGCTGAGACTCAGGCTCACAGAGGCCCAGATGCTTGACCTGAGTTGAACAGAAGCAGAGGAGACAGGACCCCAACCAGGACTGTCTGATGCAGCCCTAACATTGACTCCTTCAAACCTGTGCTGTGAAAAGTGGTGGTATCGATACATTCTTTGCAAACTAACTAAAGATAGTGAGACAACAGAAAGCGCCCTCTCTTTCCATTTGAGCTCCCCAAGCGTCCCTCCCCATCTCCCCAGCAGCCGGGCCCCGTGGCCCCCGGAGACAAACTTACTTTAGCACATGGCTGCTTCTGGCCCTGCTGGAAAGCCCTGGGAAGCTCTTTTCTCTTATTCCCCGTAACTGCTCTTCGTGTCAAGCTCTCGGAGGTGAAGCTTATCCTGATCCATTTACCCCCCAGATGCCTGGGTTTCTTCTCCCTAGGGGTCTGACCCCCACTTCTCCTCCTCGCCCTCACCGGCGTTGGCCTTTGCAGGTTGGAAATTGGAAGGCGCCCTGCAGTCTCCCTGCTGGCACTGAGCTGGCGACGGGGGTGGGTGGGCACAGTGCACGTCCGGGGAAACCACAGCCCGGTGAAAACGACAGCCGCTTCCTTATAAATGTGACCGAGCAACCCCTCCTCCTCCACCTGGAGCCCTGGGGGGGCTTGTTGTTTCACAATAACAAGTTAGAAAGTGTGTGTGGGGGGGTGGTGTGTGTGTGCACGCGCGTGTGTGCGTGTGCACGCGCACGCGTGGGCACCCGCATGCACACTCAGCTTCCTGGTTGCTCAGATACAAAAGATGAAAATGTTGTTTTGGGGTTTTAAGGTCTCTTATTAATATATATATTATATATATAATAAATATATAAATATAATATTATATATATACATATATATAAGTATATATATGTGTGTCTATATATATGTATAACATATATTATATATATATATATATATAATATATGTTATATGTATATATATATATATATCCATATATATATACATATATGTGTGTGTGTGTGTCTGTGTGTGTATAAATCTAGCTTTCTTTCCATGACTTAGAGCCTACACGTGCAGGAAGCCCCTAGGCTCGGTCCCCATTCAGCCCCTCCACTCTGCAGAAGGGGGTAGACATTTCTTCCAGAAAGGTTTGGTGCTGATTGGCTGTTACGTGCATGTACTTAGCAAGCTCATCGATTGCTCATTTGCAGTCAAAATGCCGAACCCCCAGCCTCTGGGGCCACCATTCTGTCTTCCTGTTCTGTCCCCTGCCTCTCTTCCGTCTAGAGCAGGTGGCGTTTCTGACGCAAAACTAACAAATGTATTTGGGGGCTCCACCTGGAGGTGGGGTGCTCCTTCAGGGTGATGGCGAATACCAAGCACCAAAGGAAGCTTCTAACTCGTTTGAGAACAGAGTAGAAGAAAGTTTCAGGAAAGCCCATTGTCTCGGTTCTGAATGCCAGAACCAAATACCACAGACGGGACACTCAGACAAAGGGAATCTGTATCTCAAGGTTTTGGAGGCTGGAAGTCCAAGGTCAAGGTGCCTGCAGAGTAGGTCTCCGTGAAAGTCCCTTCCTGGCTTGTGGCTTCCCATCAGCTCCCAGTGTCCTCCCAGAGCCCATGCTCTGTGCTTGGTGCGTGTGCTCCTGGCACAGTCTTGTTGGATTAGAACCCCACCCTCGTGACCTCATCTAACCTTGATTACCTCCTTGAAGTTCCTACCTTCAAACACAGTGACATTTGGGATTAGGGCTCCAATCTAGGAACTCTGGGGGGGCACAAATTACTACAAGTTACTACAATTTAAGTATAACCTAAAAGCGAAGATGAACATATTCCTCCTACACATGTAGATTTCAATGAGTTTCTTTCTTCCCTTTTTCTGTTCCAGTTGGGAGAGTGCATTGTGCACCAAGAAAGCTCAAGTCCCAGTAGGCAGAGGGGAGAAGTACCCTACAACCCCTCCCATGCCCTCTGTCTCCACTGTTACCAGGGACAGGAGCATAGCCATGCATGCCGGGACAGATGCCCACTGGCCTGTGCCCTCCCGGTGAGGGGGTCCCCGCTGGCCCTGCTCCTGGTCGGTGTGTGGGCGTTGGGTCTCAGACTGTCTAACACCTCACTCAGATATGCACACTCCTTGTGGTTGCTCTGTTTTTGCAAGCGGCTGCTCCAGTGTCCTCGGGGGTCCCCCATTTGCATATAGCAAGTGGGGCGAAGCTTCAGCCCAGCCCAGTGAGCTCGGTCTGAAGAAATAATTTACATCCGGTAAAACCTTGGATTGCAAGCAACTTGTGCTGTGAGTCTTCTGACAGACGAGCAAACACTTGTCATAAATTTTAGCTTGATAAACGAGCGATGTCTTGCCATACGACTTGTAGGTGGCACTGAACGTTCCATGATCACAACTGAGCCGATGGTTCTTGAAATTCACCTTGATATATGAGTGTTGTGGATTCCAAGTGTGTTTCTGGAACGAATTATGCTCACACACCAAGGACTTCCTGAATTTAGTTTAGCATGTTTGGTCTCTTCGTGTAAAGATTCAGACTGGGGTCACATTCCTCTGTCCCTCTGCAGGGTTGAGGCTGGGTGGGTGTAGAGGCACAGCTTGTGGCCTGCTGGTGGCAGAGGACAGAGGGAGACCATAGGCTAGGGAGGCACGGGCCCCTCTGGCTGTGGCCTGATGACCCTTCTACACTGGGGACACGGACGATGTCCTGCCTTCCCAGGGAGGTGCCTGTCTCCGGGGACTTCCACACCGTGGCGCCTCTGCTGGCACATGCTCCCCCTTTAGGAAGCCAGGCTCCTTCTCAGCCTCAGCATGAGCCCCAAGGGTGTCCTCATTAGGAATGTTAGAGGGGTGGTGCTTTAAGGACAGGGGACATTCCCCCTGTCCTCCTGTTCCCTGCTCCCCCGTGGCTAAGGGGTGCCTTGGCTGGTGGCGTGGGGAGAGGGGGGCTAATGAGGCCTGCTGGAGAAGTATTTCAGTTCAAAGTCTGAAACATTGCAACGCTTCCCCCAAATCACACACCTCCTTTGCACTCACAGCCTTTTGAAGTGGCTCAGCTGACTCGAACCAGAGAGATTCAAAGCTGAATATCAACCACTGTTCATTTCTTATTTGCGAATAGGGAAGGCAGATCCTTAGACGGTGAGTGCACGTGTCTGTTCAGGGGAGAGAACGCGAGCTGCTGCGGGACCTCTCAGGGATGCACAGCCAGGCTCCTCTCTGGGCTCAGGGCATGCGGGGGGGCGGGGGGTGGGGGCAGGGGGGTGTGCCGGACAAGCCCATTCAGACACAGGGCACACAAGTCTGCAGCACCTCACTACAAATTTAGCAGCAAGGCAGCGATCACACAGTGATGATAAATTAAAAGATGAAAAAATAAAGATTAAAAAGAGGGAGAGAGCAGCTCAGCTCCTGAACAGACGCCAAGCAGGAATTTGCTCCCAGAGTGGTTGGCGGTTCATCAGGGGTGGGTTATGCTTGCACACACTTCCTCCTGCCACAGCGGGCAGTCATCTCCTTTATTCTCTCTGGAAGGTACGCAGCGTGCGGCATGCATTCCCCTTCAGGGCTTGTGAGCACATCAGACGTCTCATCTGGATGTAACGCAACCCGGAGTGCAATTTCTCAAGATGGCAATTTAAGCCATAGGTCGAGAGGTGGAGTGATCTCCCTTCTCCCTCAGATTCTGGGAGATGTGAGGTCACCAGAGTCCCGCCCCAGGCCTGGGTCCAGTGCAAACTCAGCCCTGCTGGCTGCTTGAATCCTGGTCTCCTTCATTTGCATGCTGATTATCCAATTAGTTAATGTTCCCTTCTCCAGCTGAGTGGACTGGGGTGGGGGGAGTGGAGAAAAATAGTAGGGTGGAATCTCAGGGCCATAGTAATGGCTTTCTACTCCTTGAGAAGCATTTGATGGGTGTTTTTCCTTAGAACTTAATTCAGTTTTGAATATGAATAAGGATGAAAACAGAACAAATCTAATAGCAATCAATAGAATTTCGCCATGGCGGATCTCGGGGTAATTTAAGATGAACTGGCACAAGGCAAGCTAAATCAAACCAATAAAGGCTTCATGCCTTTACCAGAGAGGTTGGACAAGGGTGTCCTTTAGGGTAGAAGTTCTTAGCTGGGGCCTCACAGCTCAGCATTACGGGGTCCGTGTAGTCCTGGATATGGGATTCCAAGCTAGCTGGTATGTGCATTTTGGGGGGAAAGCATCCTTAATTTTTTCATCAGATTCTTAGAGCAGTGTCATGTGGTCCCCACTGGCTTTGGCAACACTGTTTAAAAGAAGATTCAGGGATTGATTAGAGACCACAGGGGGAGAGATGTTACCAGACCTGGGCCTTGGAGATGCAAATTGCTGCCGTGTGTGTGTGTGTGTGTGTGTGTGTGTGTGTGTGTGTGTGTGTGTGTGTTGGGGGTGCACTCATACCCTTGTGCGGGTCTGCCAGACATGCTAGCAGAGTGAGAAGAGCACTGGCCCAATATTGCAACCCTGTTTGTGTCTCCCACTGTGTGACCTCAGACAAGTTTCTCAACCTTCCTGTGCTTCAGCTTCTTACCTGCAGAATGGGGACAGTCATGGTGCGCATGCCATAGAGGCTTTGAAGATTAAAAGCATCAGTCCTCACAGAGATCTGCAGACCGCTCACAGCAGAGACAGAGACACAGTGGTCTCCGGCTGCTTTGTGCCTCCACTTAAGGCAGCGTCGTCGTTTCTATTCTTGGTCCCACGCGCTTCACGCTGCCGGTCATGTCTGCGTTAGGTATGGGCAATGAGGCACTCGGCAAAGTGCCTGGCGCGAGGTGAGCGTAGTGGAGAGTCAAGGAATGTTTGTTCCGGTGCAGTTCTGTCTGCCAAGTGCAGCCGTGTAGTGCGAGAGCCATCCAGGGTGCCTGGAGGAGCCCAGACTTCAAAGCTGGTGACGGCCGCACTTCTGTGAAGCCCTCGTCCTCTGTGCTGATGGTGACAACTTCTATTTGTATTTTCATTGTCTTTCTCCTAAGAGATACATTTTGTGGCCTGCCATTGAGTCTGCTTCCCAAAATGTAGCTTGGAGATTTTTTTTTTTGAGATAAACTATCCTGTGAAGAAAGATAGAAACTATATTTTAATCTGGGAACATTGCATTTGGAACCTCTTCCTTTTTTTTTTTTTTTTTTTTTTTTTTTTTTAAGGCAACATTAGTGGTGCTATCATTCAGAGGATATGGACGTTTCGGGGAAATTTACATCCAATCGTGCCTTTGAAGCTTTACCAGCCCTGGGCAATATCATCTTTCTGTCTGGAAACAGCAGTGGCTATGGATGTAACACATGATCCCGGATCATAGTGCCCACACCACGAAATCCGTGTCCACACATCTCCAGGCCTGTTGTGGCTGAGATCCTTACACGGGAGGGCCCCTGCCCTGACAGATGTCGTGTACCTATCGGAGCGAAGCCAGGGAGGTCTGCTGGTTAGCGCAAAGGCGGTATCCAACCCACAGGGAGGAAAGAGGGGCTGGCATTGAGCCACTGGGGAGCACTCTGCTTACTCCTGCCCCATTTTGGAAACAATGGGAAGGAAGGTGAGCTTGGTGGTTGAAGGCAACTAAAATTGTCACCCTGGGGTGTTTCCCAGATTGAAACTAACTTGCCTTTGCTCATAGCAAGAAAGATGCAAAAAAAATCAAGACGCACTAGTTTTGGTCCAGATAGAGCTGGGTGCTTCTATTTGATAAATATTAACCTGTAGAATAAGATGGTCCCCTGTGGGTTGGTTCCACCTCAGAACTCCCTGAGAACCCAAGCATGGTCCCCTCATCAATGAATCTTCCCGGCTGGTGCCCTCAAGTCCCATGTACAGATGGGGGGCCCATCGATTTCAACATATGTAGGAGAAAATGCACCTGTTAACAATAGTCTTCTTACACATCTGTGGGAGTTACAATACACTCATCCCCCCACAAACCAAAACGTGACCCTCTGCTGCAGACTCGGGGAGCACCCCACGGTGTGCCTGATGTGATGCTTCTCCAGGAAAGGAACAAAACTACATGACATCAGTGCCCACCCTTCCCAAAGACTTTCAATTCGCCGTGGTAATGGGGAGCGGGGCCAAAACATGGGCAAGACAACACCAAAGATATTTTTTTTAATTTTTCTCCAATCGTTATTTATTTTGAGAGAGAGAGACAGAGCTTGAGCAGGGGAGGAGCAGAGAGGGAGGGAGACAAGCCGAAGCAGGCTCCAGGCTCTGAACTGTCAGCACAGAGCCCAATGTGGGGCTCGAACCCATGAAAGCAAGATCATGATCTGTGCCAAAGTCAGATGCTCAACTGACTGAGCCCCCCAGTCTCCCCGATGGTCTTATTTATGGAAACTGTGTGACATTGCTTCCATCCCCAGCTCCTCCCAGTGGGCACCCCGTCTGTGATTTGCTGAAATCTTCAGTGGTTTTTATGAGGATGTGTGATCCCAACAAATGGTGGAAACTGACCCAGGGTTCAAATTTGCTGGAACTCAGTCTGTGAAATGGATTACTTTGCACCTTGCTAGAATGTAAATGCAAATTCAAGTTCACAAGGTGGGGTGGGAAGGGATTTACTAAGAGCAAGAAAGACTTGAGCTGAAAATGCATTTTGAAAGTGTGGAATTGCGCTGATAGGTATGGGCGTAAGGAAGACAGGATTCTAAAAACATGTATTGGTCCAAAACTTGGGGCTGATGCTGGGCCGGTTAGTGGACAAATACGGCTCAACTATGACCTCACAGGAGGACGTAGGTCTAGAGGATGCACACTGTGGCAGGAGAGGGCCTCTCCGGCCAGACAGGCAGGAAGGAGCCCGTGAAGGTGGCCACCCGGAGGAGGTGGGGAGTGGAGCCAGAGGGTGGGCACGCCCACGATTTGGAATGCAGCTTTGGTGCTGAGCAGGATGCGGGATTGTGAGGAGACCCCTTGCTCTTTCAGCCCCCAGCTTTGGGGCCCGTGGGTCTGCAGAGTGTCCTGTTAGGTGACAAGCTAACAACATCACTAAAGAGTGTTATCTGCTTCCCTTAACCACGTGGCCAGGGTCGGGGCACCTGGGTGGTTCCGCCAGTTAAGCATCTGACTTTGGCTCAGGTCAAGGTCTCAGCTTCGTGGGTTGGAGACCCCCATTGGGCTCTGTGCTGACAGCACACGGATCCCGCCTGAGTTTCTCTCTCTCCCTCTCTCTCTGCCCCCTCCCTGCTCACGTACGTGTGCTCATGCTTTCTGTCTCTCAAAAATAAATACAAAACTTAAGAAAAGAATGGCCAGGGTCCTGACACTGTTTCTGCAAAGAGGGGGCCAGCAGCGGTACGGACTCACTTTAGTGGACATGGAATCGGGCTACAGATGTGTCACTGACACCACCTGTGTGGCACAAAGGCTCACCCTCTGCCCTCGGTGTTTCCTGTTTTCCCTCTCTCTGAACGTTTGTCTGAGTTTCTCCTGAAAAGCCAATATTCCTCTCAAGGAAGCAGAGACCCCTAGAAGTAGTTCTAGGGAACTCCTAAACCTGGCCCATCTCTCCGTCTCTTGTTCCCGGACCATGGCTCTTAGGAGCTTTAATACAAGTTCAGGAAGTAAGAGGAAGGTGAGATGAGTGATAGTGGCAGGTCGTTGTGGTTTGCTGGGCGACAGGTTACGAGTGTCCCCACAGTTCTGTGTGGCACTTCATTGTTGCTCTTCTTCAACACGTGGCTGAGAGTCATGGCCACGACCACGGCTGGCTGTCTCTGACATGCTGTGAGGACGCTGGGGTGGGTTTTTCTAGGGACCGGAAATCCTGGGTGCCTCCAGATGTTCTATTTCTCTTGGAAAAAGAAGGCTCTTCTGGGGCCTGTACAAAAAGAATCCTTTATGCTTCTGTGAGGGGGTGCCAAAAAATATACGAGAACAACAACAACAAAAAGAATTCACCATCATGTTTACGCCTTAAGTTTACGGACAGCCTGTCACGAGGAAGTCAAAGATTGATACTCACTTTGTGGACTTAATTTCAAATGACTTAGTGGAGGGAAAGCAGGCACTCGCTTTGAACTGCCCGCAATCCAAACACAGACTCCAACAGCCGAGTGTGAAAAGGGGCCGTTGGGCACTGCTGACCACATGTCCCATGTTCACCTCCCCTTCTCTCTCTCCCCGCAGAGTCTCCACCCGCGTCCGCCCCTCCGCCTGGAGGTCCACATGGCTCCAGGGGTGCCAGCCACACCTGGGGGGCCAGGCACATGCCTGCACGTGTGCACCAGGGGTCCTGGAGACACGAGGCCTCCTGGATTCTGCCACAAGCATTCACACCCAGCCTCGGCTTTGGGATTCTGCTGTGTGTCAGGGCAGCAACATGCTGCAGACACTTGCTGGTGGAGGCCAGCCCGGGGGCCAGGTGAATCGTGCTCCGAAGCCAGACGTGCAGGAAGATGGGCCCGGTGACTCCCTCTGTATGGCTGCCATTGGAGTGGGGCCTCTTTATTCACAGGCAAGAGAGTCCCTGGAAGCTGAGAGCTAGCTGTTCATACTACGTATCTGGGATCCAGGTGATCCCAAGGTGGCCTACTCAGTCGTTGTTGACTTCGGAGGCCCATGGGTGGAAGTTTCTCGTGCTCCCAGAGCAGGAGCCGCCCAGGCATGGTGTCATTCTCCCCGTCCTGCCAGGAGAAGGGCCTCGCACCCCTGTTCACCCCAGCAAGGCAGCAGAGTGGGAGCACAGAGGCCACTGCATTCCCTGGAGGCCTCAGGGAGGCTGCGTGATGGAGGCTTTTCATGCACCAGATGCCCTGCACCGCCCACCACCGCTTCTGGTGCCTCTGCACGGCCCAGACCACCCTGGGCGTGGACCCCTGGGCTCCGCCTCTATGAGTGAGGGTCCCAGGTCTTCAGTGGCAGAGCATCCCTGGCTGCACAGCCCTCCTGACGCTCTCCCGACAGACTGTCCTGCACCCCCCACCAGCTCAGCGTGGGCAGAAGTGCTGGAGGCCAGGGAGCTTGACACGGCAATGCCAGCCACAGGCACGGCGAGTTTGGAAGGTCGTGGGATGGGAATTGTGTCAGTGCTCAGCGGCTTCTTCAGTGTTACGGGCTATTTATTTTTGTGTTTATTTAGTTAGGTTTGGGTTAAAGGCTGGGGGGAGCCTGCACATGCGAGTATGAGCAGGGGACAGGCAGCAAGAGAAGAAGAGAGAATCCCAGGCAGGCCCCACGCTGTCAGCACAGAACCCAATTTGGGACTCGAACCCACAAACTGAGAGATCATGACCTGGACCGAAATCAAGAGTCAGATGCTTCCCCGACTTTGCCACGCAGGCTTCCCATGTTACAGGCAGTTTAACTGAATTGGTGTTTCTGCGGTGAGCAGAGTGCAGGGCACCCAGGAAAGACCTAGTGCTTTGGGAGGCACCTGGCCAGACAATGACAAGAATTGCAGGGAGAACTTCTTTTCGGTAAGGGTTTTCTTCATGTGCCTTCAGAGTGCTAAGTCCTTCCCCCACCTTCTAACTTATTCCTCCTACCGACCTATTAGCTCCATTTTATAAGTGAAGGCAGAGGTCAGAGAGGTTCAGGAACTGTCCAAGACACACAGCATGAAGAGTGTGGGATCAAGATTTGGACCCAGGTGCGCCTGGGGGACTCAGTCGGTTAAGCAACTGACTTCACCTCAGGTCACGATCTCACGATTCGTGCATTCGAGCCCTGTGTCAGGCTCTGTGCTGACAGCTCGGAGCCTGGAGCCTGCTTCAGATTCTGTGTCTTTCTCTCTCTCTGCCCCTCCCCCCGCTTGTTCTCTGTTTCTCAAAAACACATAAATGTTGGGGCGCCTGGGTGGCGCAGTCGGTTAAGCGTCCGACTTCAGCCAGGTCACGATCTCGCGGTCCGTGAGTTCGAGCCCCGCGTCAGGCTCTGGGCTGATGGCTCGGAGCCTGGAGCCTGTTTCCGATTCTGTGTCTCCCTCTCTCTCTGCCCCTCTCCCGCCCGTTCATGCTCTGTCTCTCTCTGTCCCAAAAATAAAAAAAATAAAATAAAATAAAATAAAAAAACACATAAATGTTAAAAACATTTTTTTTTTAAATTTGGACCCAGCTGAGTCTGAATGCCAGACGTGCCTGGACTCTCGCCCGTTACTGACGTGCACCTAGACCCACGTCTCCGTGACAGTTTGCTCCTGTAGGGAATGTGACGGTGAGAGGCTGAAGGGTCTGACTTACCTGGTAGTTTAGAACCAACCGTTCATCCAAGAGGCCTCGCGAACCTCCAGCTCTCTCCCGCCTCGTCCTTACCCTGCCTGCTGACGAGACAGATGCCATTCAAACACTGGCAAGTCTCTGTCATTGCCCCCAGGGGAGGGGTGACCTTAGAACACAGGCCAGCCCCATCTGCCTGAGCTGGAAGAGGGCAGAGAGGAAAAACTTCAGGGAATCCAAACACGAAGACCGCGGCCACCCGTCGGCCGTCCTGTGCTGACGATGTGCTCGTCACAACACATTAATACGATGCTTTTGAATTCCGCTCACTTCAAATGATGAAGCCTTGTACCGTAAACGGACGTCACTGCTGCCCCATGAACGAATGCAGAGGGATTCCTCGTAAAGTCACCTCGAGCTTGCCCCTGACCTCACCTGCTTTAATTATGCACGAGGTGCTCAGATTCCCTGGCAACAAGCAGGCATTCATTACCTATAATTCCTATTTTATAACCATTTTGTTTGATCTGTCCCAGAATTCATTCTGAAGAAATCCAACAGAATAAATGATCATTCTCCCCGACCACTTGACTGCTTCTTTGAATACGTGATGAGGCTGCACGTGTGTGTTATTTACGAAAAATTGTTTGCCACGGAGCTTCCACATCCCTTTGATGCTCTGCAAACGTGGACTTAACACACTTCCTCTGAAACCCGCAGCCAGCCCCGTGAACGTGACAACACGTTGAAGGAGGAAATGGATTTATTGGTTTGGGCAGCATGTCCCCAGTGAGGAAATTAGGGCATGTGCAGATACGCAAAATCTGGTCTTGTCTGAATCTCCGCATGCTGCTCTGGGACCCGAAGACTGCATCAGCCTACAGGGAAGCCCCCACCCCTGGGATACATGAGGACTCCATGAGCCAGAAACAGGCGCCCAAGGGCGCTTCTCTTAGAACCTTTGCCAGAAAGAAGCACCTGCCAGTGGGGGACCTGGGACACAGCATCACTGCAGCTCGGGGGCTGACAGGTGCCCCAGGGGCTCTGCGATTGGGGCCCTCGGGCGCAAGCCTTCAGACAAGGACTTGGGTCCAAGAGTTCACTTACAAGGAGATGCCAGAAGAATCATAGGGGTTGGGCAGGGGCCAACGAAGGGTGTGTTTGTTACCAGACTCGGGGATCTTGTGAAACACCTCCGAACTCCCCCAGGGGCGAGGGGGCAGGGGTGCACAGCCCCTGATGCCCACTCATCCCTGGCGGGGGCGTGATCCAGGTCCCCTCCTTGCTTGGCATTTCTGGCCGGCCCTGCTGGGGGCGGGGTGGGGGGGGCAGGGGAGTGGGGAGATGGGGTGGCTGGAATGGGACAGCGTGCACTGCGGGGCAGTGGCTGGGTCAGTGGTGGTCCCCACGTTTAGGAGACCCTAGTCCCACGTTTCTCGCTGCACACCCGGAGCCCCAGGAGTGACACCAGAGTGACCCTGTGAAGTCGCCTCTGTGACCTTGGATCCAGATGGTGTGGTGGCATCCCAGTGAGAACAGCCACCTGGGGACGTGGGGCTCTGGGGTCATGGTGAACTTTACCACCTGAGCCTACTGTTGTGCCATCCAGAACCTTCTGTAGAGCTTCACTGGTGCTGGCAGTGTGAGAGGCTCCCAGACCTGAGTAGGACTGGGAGGTGAGGAGCGGAGGGGAAGTAAGGGAACAGAAATGGGACAACAAGTAGTGGGAGGTGCACTGCAGGGGGTGGGGCAGGGGGGAGGCAGTGTGTTTGAGGCTCACTCGGACATGGCGTCCCCAGCTCAGCTCCAGCTCAAGGACCGTGCAGCCCAGCCTGTGTCCCTGAGATGGACGAGGGCCTGCATCAACTTGTCCCCAGCCTAGCTGCTCCCAGTCTGGCCAGCGGCCAGGCAGCTCCCGCCTCGCCTGGGAGCCATGAGAAATCCCACTGTGGTCGAGCCCTGGCCTCTGATTCAAAATCTGCATTTTCATAAGATCCCCAGCTGCTTCCAAGCCCATGGGCTGAGAGGCACGGATTGGACTCTGGCTCTCCAGCTGGGAGTCCCGGGCCCTCCCCTGGGTGTTTGGGGTCTGAATGTCGCGGAGCCCACGTGGCTTCCATGTTTTCAGGGGGCCAGACTCTGCACGGCAGCATTTCACTCTGCAAATGACGCTGCTCGGCCACAAGCACCCGGCTCCTCATCACCATACAGGGTAGGAACCCACAGTTGCGCAGGGGACATATACACCACAGTCCCTGAGTCCTGCAGCATCAGGCCCGGAGCCCACACCCCTCAGGCCCCCGTCTCCCTGGCTGGCCTGTCCCTAGGCATCGGAACACATCCGATCTGGAAGATTGTTGGCAGATTTCCACACCCGAGAAAACATTTTGTTTTGTTTTGCATTCCAAATGAAGGAGACAGTGAAAGACAGACAAAGGGGTGAAGTTGTAGGCAGACAGTTTTGTGCTGTATTTTCTTGCTGAATGTTTTTTATGAGGCATCCGATGCCCTTTAAAGGTCAGATATGACTATTGTTCATTTCCTCATCAGTTAGCTAACCAAGCACTGTGCACTGCTTAAGGTCACAAGTGTTAGTTACTGATGAAAGAGAAAGCCTGCTCTTGATTTTGTAAGGGGAAGACATGATTCGAACGCACACTTGTAGAAACAGTTTTGCAACCTGGGCAAGCATGCTATGCACAGATTTAATTTGGGGGAGATAACGTTATGTCAGATACAGGATCTTGACTCCCATCTCTGGCCACTGTGTGCAGGGGCCACACCTGCTGTGCCGATCTGGCAGGACAGAGGCTAGGGCAGACACCACCGTTTCTGCCTCGTGACCAGGAAAGACACTGAATGCTGAACAGCTCGGGCCAGCCTGCTTCCCCTCTGGTGTGACGGGGATGACGAACCTTCCTGTCTCCTGCAGGATGAGGGGCAGGGTGGCATACACAGCCTGTCTCAGTAAAACGGTCGGTGAGAAAAATGAGACCACGTGAACTCCTGGTACTTGAGAATCCACGTCATGGTAGAACTTCTCTAGGGAAAGCTGTGCACTTGCCCTAAGCAGGAAGGTCCAGTCCCCTTAGAGCAGTGGAGAAAACCAGCCAGCAGAGAGGTCTAGTGGCCCGCATCCCATGGCACAACCAGGGGGTCCTGGTCCCTGACCTGATGGAGCCCCCAGGGCAGGAGGCCCTCTGTGGTCCCACAGTGTTGAAACACTTACCTTCTCCCTTCCCACAGCTACTAGTTGTCTTTTATTTCTTGTGTTTTCTTTCCCATCCTGGAGGGAGGTCTCATTTGTGGGACAAACACAGTAAAGCCTGGAGGCTCTGTCAGGGACAAGAAACACTGGATTAGGGGCACCTGGGTGGCTCGGTCCGTTAGGTGGCCGACTCTTGGTTTTGGGTCAGGTCATGATCTCCGGGTTCGTGAGTTCAGGCCCTGCGTTGGGCTCAGTGCGGACAGTGTGGAGCCTGCTTGGGATTCTCTCTCCCTCTTTCTCTGCCCCTCCCCTGCTCTCTCTCACTTAAAATCAATCAATAAATAAAAATAGAAAAGAAAAGAAAAGAAAAGAAAAGAAAAGAAAAGAAAAGAAAAGAAAAGAAAAGAAAAGGAAAGAAAAGAAAAGGAAAGAAAAGGAAAGGAAAGAAAAGGAGAAAGAAAAGCAAGAAAAGAAAAGGAAAGAAAAGAAAATAAAAGAAAAGGAAAGGAAAGAAAAGAAAAGAAAAGAAAAGGAAAGGAAAGGAAAGAAAAGAAAAGAAAAGAAAAGAAAAGAAAAGAAAAGAAAAGAAAAGAAAAGAAAAGAAAAGAAAAGTAAAGAAAAGAAAAGAAAAGAAAAGAAAAAAGAAAAGCAAAGCAAAGCTGGATTAAAACTACTGGATAGGGTTTGCCAGCACAGGCGAGCGATGAGAACAAACCTGACGACATTCCACTTTCTTTCAGCATCTTGGGGTCAGTTTGGATGTAAGAGCCAGTCCCAGTCCTGTCGCTCAGGGATCAGGGGCATCCGGCTACAGAAAACAGAGCAGCGACCCTAGCAGTTACAGATGGAGCTGGGCTGAGGGGCTGTGGCTCCTGTGTGGTGCCTCCCTGGGATAAGGGTTTATATCTACCCCCTCCACTCCCCCTACCCTTTGCCTCTCCTTCTCTGCTAAAGGAGACTGGCTTTTGTCCAGACAGCAAAGAGGGAGAGAAAAATATAATCACTTCTCTAAAGGAGAGGGGAAAGGGGTTCCCACGATTCTAACTGGTTAATTTGGGCCACGTGATCAGGGATCTGGGGGGGAGGGGAGGGGTTCTGGTGATTCTGATTGGTTGGTTTGGTTCAGAAGCAGGTGATTCTGATGGAAGGTCTGGCCTGGACTACCTGTGTGCAGGAGGGGGAAATATTTCACCTCATTCAGAAGAAAGCGCCAAGCCTGGGGACCCTCCCTTGGAGTCGCTGACTATGGGGTGGGTGGCTCTGGTCACTGGGTAGATCCCATGTCCAGGCAAGAGTGCCCTTTGAACTTGTCGCCCGTTGCCAAACCAGCCAGGCCCGGGCACTGCTCTCCTTCATTCCCCACCCATCGTCACCCCCTTTGAGGGGTCGCATCACTCAAGGGGACACATGAGCCCTGCTGATGTTCAGTCCCCCGGTTTTTATGGTTGTTAATTCTGTCCTTTGCTGCGATCATGGAACTCTGCTTTGGAAATCATTTTAGGCAATACTGGTCTCATGAGTGTTAGAAGTGACACTGTATTTTGGCCTGGGGGTGTGTTTCCAGGCTGTGTGAGTTCACTTGTGTTTTATGGGCCCGGCAGGAGGGCCTGGCCCTTCACCTGCGTCACAAATGTATGTGAGCGTGCAGTATTGCACACACACGCAGTATCACAGCCTCTCCAAGTGCCAGAGACATCTGTTTACGCTGTGCCTTGTTCTCCATATACCCCCACACCAGTCTGATTTGGGCCAAAGAAGGCCGCTGTGCAAATGAGCTGACATGCCACTCTGCCCGCAGGGCACAGACACGCTTCCCGCTTCCCCCGGGTATGGGGGCCCCGGGAGATGCTGTAGTCATTACCTATCAACACTGAGTCCCATCAGTTTCTCTGGGAATATGACAGGCTCGTTCTTCCCCTCCAGCTGCAGCCAGTGCTGGGGCCCATCCTGGGTTGGAGATGTTCTGCTCCCCTTGGAAATCTCCAGCTTTCATGACTGGTTAACATATCCACTGCCCCCACAAGCCCTAAGGCATCTCCTGCTAAAGGTCAGCCTGCAGCCAGTGTATAATGGCTGCTTCTCCGAGATAATTAGTTACTTTCCTTCGCTTAAAATTGGAAAATGCACAGAGCGGAACATTTGTCTCAGTTAACATCCACTGAGATGCATCTTCAGACCCATAATCGCTCCCCCGAGGTGGGAGGGCTGGCTTAGGGGACCGCGGACAAGTCGGGTCTGAGGTGGTGGTTTCTTGAAAATCAAGAAAGCACCATCATTCTCTCCACGGTGAGCTAATCTTGGCACCGAGATGGCGTGGGACCTTGGAAGGCCTCGGGGAGATGTGTGCAGGCTTCCCAGACGCCAATCAACACGCCCCACCCCCACCCACTGCCCTCCCATACTGCCTGGGGTGGCCAAGCCAGGGTCTCGGATGTCCATACCTGATCACCAGCTGCCTCCTGCCTCCTGAACATGCCAAGAACAGAGCTCATTATTCAAACAGATGTTTCTGTTTGCTTCAGATTGCTATCCTGAAGGGAATCGGGCTTTCTCGTTTGCAAAATGACGACCGTACTTCAGTTTGTGCGAGATGTTAGGTCCCCCAAATACCCAGATCATTGGTAGAGAGGCTGACGGCTCAGGGCAAGAGGTTGGATGGGAAAATGGTCATTCTGCAGTCAGCGAACATTCTGTATTCTCGTGATGGGCCTCCGGCCTTTATTTCTATCTCTTGAATATTCAGAATTCGGGAGAGCCTCACTCTGGAAGAGTCCCCCACCCGCTAGCCCCCGACAGGCAGGTTATATACCTGTGTCTAAAACACAGCTCTGGGGGCCCAGCCTGAGCGGCATAAGACCCCGCCCACGGGCTCCTCTCTGCCCTCTTGTTAGATACGTCTTGTGTTTACTCCCACACCCTCAGTGGCTGTCCTCTGTTTATAAATAATTTGTGTTGATCACTTAAAAGTCAGAAGAGCACACAAAAATAGCACGAAGGAAGTAAAAGTCTCCTGAGTCCCTGTTGGCCTGGTCTAACCCGTGGCAAATGGTGACTCGACATTTTTATTCAAATCCTTCAACTTACTATTTCTTTCCACTTCTCTCCACCATTTCTTTGAGGGATGGGCTGGACAGCGTATTCATTTAGGAGTCTCTCCAAGTCAAGACGCTTTACAAAAACTGTTGCACACTCGTTGCTCTGTGGCTATATAATAACTTAGCAACCTTTGCCCCAGTGACGAACATCCACTTAGTTTCTAGTTCTTTTTGTTTTTTGGGGGTGGGGGTTTTACTGGCCAGGCAGCAGGGCTACAATGTGCTCAATGTACGTACCTATCCTCATGCACCAGCTCAGTCTTTAACTCCTAGAGAACTCTGGCTTCTAGGCACTGATAAGGAACGCAAGTGGTTGTTTGCAGAGCCTATCTCTGGGGAAAGCAAACGCTGTTTTCAGCTCCACTGCCACCTTGTCCTGGAAGAGAGTTTGTTCCCATTGCACAGAAGACACCTGAGGCCTGGGGTCATCTTCTCAGATGTGCAAGGCTCTCGGCTCCCATCGCATTTACTCTTGGCTCCACAGCCCGTATCAGCCGTACCTCTCGCGGTTTGCTGAGGTCCCCAGGAATGAGTGACTGACTCTCTATGTTGGAGAACAGTCCGTAGAAGTGTGTCTAGGTCCCTGCTGGATGCCCAGCCTCTGTTTACCTCTGCAAGTAGACCTCTCCCCATTCCTATTTAGCTTCACAACATCAAGTGGATGGCCTTCCAGGGCCAGGAGGAGGCAGGGTTCCTGGGTCCAGACATTGACATAGCCGGCAGGCAGAAGGGGGTCATAATTTCATGGTGTGGCCTCCAGTGGAAGTATTAGGAGTTCCGGTGGGGATTGGAGAAAGCCGGTTTCAACCGGTTAAATTATGCACACCGTCTGTCTCCATTCTTCTAAAGAATTTTAGGTAGAGGATTCTGATTTCAGAGCACAGGCAGGAGGGCCAAGTCCTTTGGGGTTTGGGGGGAAAGTGACTTTTAGATACGACCAGGACAGGTCTTAAGTCCTGGCAGAATGGAATCCCTAGATAGAGCCTGCACATCAGAAGTCAGGAAGGTAGGAATGAGATTTTGGACTGGGATGGGGGTCCAGACTCTGGACAGCCTGGTAGGCAGGGGGTCAGGTTCGGAGCAAGGGTTGCAGGAAATTCCAAGGGCATTTGGAATATATTGAAGAAAACCTGGACATTCCCAGGAGTTCTGGCTGCTCCCGTCTTTGCCTCCTTCGGGACACGCTTTCCCTGTGATCCCACACCTGCTGGAATCAGAGAGAGCCGCTCTAAGGAGTCAGGGCGAGTACTTCCCAGGCATTGAGAAGCACATGCATTCACAGAAGGGCCACGGACAGCTTCAAGTTCTGGCAGGAAATGCGGCGCGTGACAAAGTTTTGGCAGGAATGTTGTTTTCTACTTTAAGATGCCTGAAAGGTGTTTTAACACTAACCTCCCATGTAGCTTTCCTGTGGATGATATATAACTCCATTTACCGCTGTAATCTGGGTAGCAAAATGAATACTCCATCGTTGTACTCTGAATAGTAAATTAACCCAGATAAAAGTGTTCTCCAGCCAATCAAAACCATTAAGTAACTAGGAGACTAAGATTAGTGAGCACATTCCGAAGGCAATTATAATGAATAACTAAAGAATACATTCACTTCAAGAGGGCGGACGGCTTCAGAAGCTTTCTGGTCTCTCCAAATAAAATGAGGGTAAGTGGGAAGAAAGCTGAAGAAATTTCGTAAAAAGGACATATTTATTGATCTATGTGGGGCCATTTAGAATCGGTAATGGGTTCTTAGGGCGACTTGGGCGTCTTAGCCATCAGCAGGATCATTAAAGGAAACAAAGAATCAAGAAGTTTTCCCTGCTCACCGCCTTTTACAACCAGGTCAGATCCAGAGGCTGTGCCTGAATCTCAGTGTGGCAACAGTTCTCAGTCTCTTGTGAAGAAATACCATTTTCGTGTTTTAAATGTAAGTGTAATGCATGCTAATTGCAGACAGTATGGAACACTCACCAAAAAACGCGAAACGATACCAAAACCAATCCATAATCCTGTCAACCAGAGACAGCCATTATTAACATTTTGGGGTTACTAGGTTTTTAAGTTTTTCTGGGTATGTACATTACATGTTTGGATAGTCGTAAATTATTCTGTTCACTTAAGAATGATGGCTTTAATATTTTGGTAAAAACGATACTACTTATTATATAAAATTCAAGCCATACAGAAAAATGCAAAGAAAGGTTTTAAAAACTTTCATCTGGGGGCACCGGGGTGGTTTGGTGGGTTGATCATTCAACTCTTGGTTTCGGCTCGGGTCATGATCTCGCAGCTTCACGAGTTCGAGCCCTGCCGATGGGCTCTGTGCTGCCAGCCCGGATCCTGCTTGGGATTCTGTCTCTCCATCTCTCTGCCTCGTCCCTGATCCTGGCTCCCCCTCTCAAAATAAATACATAAACTTAAAAAAACAAAACTTTCCCCTGAACTCTCACCCATGGAAGTTAACCATCCTGCATCTTCCTTCAGCTTATGGGCTAATTTGTGCTCTCTCAGAGAGAGAACAATTACCTTCTGCAAAAAATGGATGGTTGTACGCTATTTTCACGCAAAAATGGTAATTTTTTTTTTTGTAATTTTAGGGAAGGCAATAAACAAACCAGAAGGACAAAACACAAGGCTGAAGGACTGTGGCACTACTGGAAACTGTTTCCAGGGGCCACACTGGTTCTTTTAAGAGATTCTGCCCATTCTCTCCCCTGGCTTTCTCTTCTTTGTGCTGAGACATGTCAGCTCATCGCGTCTTCCAAGGCAGCAACAGGGCTCCGTGTAAGGCCCTCGGCCACACATCCTGCTTTTCCTGACTTCCAGCAGATTCTTTAAGTCTGGTGGCTCAAGCCCAGACATAACAATGGCCGGATACTGAGAAGTGTTCAACCCGTGGCCACGGTGACCCTCGGCTGTCTAGCCAGTCACTAAAGGGACATTCTTACATGTACCGCCAACCTGCGTCTTCAGGTGCTAGGGAAAGATGAACAAACACAAACACCAAAGCAAAGCTTCCAAGACCTAAGCAGTGATTTCAGTGAATTGAGTGGCTTATGTGGGATAAGAGCAAACCGATAAACCTGAGCATCCAGAGCGGACAGTGAAAACCCCCAGCCTAGTCTTGCCAGATGGGAATTGGGGTCCATGTGGGCATATCATCAGATTTGTCAGGAGGAACCAAAAATCTAAATGTTTTTAAAATTTTTTTGTAATGTTTATTTTATTTGTTTTAAGGGGGGAGGTGATTGAGTTGGGGAGGGAGAGAGAGGGAGAGAGAATCCCAAGCAGACCCCGTATTGTCGGCACAGAGGCTGATTCCGGCTCGAACTCACAAACTGTGAGACGGTGACCTGAGCCAAAACCAAGAGTCGGGCACTGAACCGACTGAGCTGCTCAGGCGCCCCCACAGATACCTAAATTTTTAACTGAAATCTCCTTACTTACATATATTGAGGGTAAGTTAGAAAATTGAAAACACCGCGCAAAGCAAACAAAACTCACTGATGGGTCAGCCGGATTTCTTTTGCTGTTCTGACACAATTTAGTACTATTCAGGACACCAGTTCAAGAATATCAAGTGAGCAGCAGACAATTTTTAGTGAAAGTATGACCCAGACAATATCTGGCACATGTTTATACCAAAAGATATTCACTGTTGTTTGTTTTTCTGTGTTTTATCTGAGATTCAAGTTTTACCTGGATGTCTTGTCTTTGCGAGTGGGTTTTGGTGGATGATTTCCACCCCCCCTCATGGGGACCCCGTCTTAGGAAGTCTGTGAGCTTTCTCTGTCTTCCCTGCCTCTGTCCAGATTTCAAAGTATTTGGCAGCTAAGTGTCATGTTTTTGTTTTGGTCCGTTTCCTTTTTCATTGATAATGTAGCTTACTTTTCTCTCACTAATTTTTTTCTCTTACTATTATTTTTCTCTTACTATTTTTCTCTTACTATTATTTCTTTTTTAATTTTATTTTTGTTTCCAGTAGGTTTGGAGGAAACTGTGGGGTAAGAAATGTATTTTTTTATGCCATTGATGAGCAGTCTCTACAGTCTGCTTTTTAATTTAACATTATATCATATATATCTCCCCATCACGAGATATTCCTATTTAAATTTTTTTAATGTTTATTTATTTTTGAGAGAGAGACGGAAAGAGAGCATGAGTAGGGGAGGGGCAGAGAGAGAGGGAGACACAGAATTCAAAACAGGCTCCAGGCTCTGAGCTGTCAGCACAGAGCCCGACGCAGGGCTCGAACTGACAAACTGTGAGATCATGACCTGAGCCGAAGTCAGACGCTCAACTGGCTGAGCCACCCAGGTGCCCCAACATTTCCTCATTATGAAATATTTTTAAAACACATTCACTCGTATGAATTTCCCAAACATGTCTTAGGTGAAGTTCAGTTACATTTAATTCTCAGAAAACCTGTGTACAGATATTGGAGCTAGAAGCAGAAATGTGTGGGAGAAAGAGTCGATTGTCCTGCTTGTTCCTAATGGGGCTGGGAGAACAGGAGAACCATCCACGGTGGCTCGGCTCTGACTGTCCTTAGCAGCCACTACAAATGATGGTTCCTCCCACAGCCCTGGTCCCAGATTTCCAGTGGCCTTCCCTAGCTTTACCTTAAGCAAGTCAGGTGAAGGATTTCTTTTTCTCCCCTAAATCATCTGGGGACCTCTTCTTATTAACTGTTGGTTTCTAGTGAGCAAGGCAAGCCTACCAACTGGGTTTGATGTGATTAAGAAAAGTGCTTTTTCAAGCTATTATTTTTTGTGGTGGGGATGATTCTCGGGTAATTAGACCACACTGTGGAGACACAACTTGACACATTAGCTTATTTGGGTTTTGACAATATGATTAAAAGTCCTAGGCGTTCGCCAAACAAGCCGCTGAGGAATGTTGGCATTCCATTTGGTATGTGCTGGGATCTGAAGTTGTGTGCGGGGGACAAGGGTAAATGCACAGCTAGGGGAGGAAGGGGCTGCCGTGTCCTGTCCGCGTAATCCACCTGCGGGGAGCTCGCGCTGGCTCGCGGAGATGGTAAGGGCACCGTTGGGACCGCATAGTGCTTCCCAGGATAACCACATTGCACGAAGAAGGTGGATGGCATCTACCCTGATGGCACAAAACACCGAGATAATGCCATTCTACTTCCTGCTTTTTCTCCAGACCCACTCCACTGTGGCACAGTGAGTCACGACCGTTCTCGGTTTTAGAGCTGGTGTTTTTCATTTTGTTGGCGGCTTCAAATGCCACTCTTATGAAGTTGAGAATCCTGTTATGTAGAAAGTAAGAGGCACTTTGGGTGACGTGTTGGGCCTCCACAAACTAGCTTTCTTCTTCTTCAGATACAGGACTGGATTGGCCTGTGGGTCTCTGTCTCGTGTGGGAGGCGTCCACCGGCCAGCGCTCTCGCACTCTTCCACCCAGTGCTTGCTGGCTGGCTCAGAGGGTCCATCCATCCTTGTTTTGGCAATCAGTGCCTTAGTCCGGCCATTTTTGGCTAGAGTAGTAAGAGAGAAAGAAGAAGAAATGGAGAGGAGAAGAAGAAAGGCAGAAGGACAGAGGAAGCGGGGGAGGGGGGAGGGAGCAGAAGAGGGAGAGCATTAGGAAAGATCGATGCTCCAGGACCACTCCACATGCAGAAGGACCACGGGTGTTAGGGTGAGCTTGAGGGCAGATACTCAGAACGTCATCTGAACTTTAAAGTGTCATCCCCAAAGAGAGAAATCACATATCCAGTGGCTCCAAAATGCTCATCTATCCAATCACGAGTTGCACCTAGCATGCCTCTCCACCTGGAGGCATGGACACAAAAAGGGCTCCATTTCTAGAGCATCTCCTGGAGAGAAAGCTGTGATAAGAAGAAAAGGGAAAACACCCGAGTCTCCTGTGCCCCGCACACCCGCAGCCCAGGAGCCAAGGAGAGGCTGACCCTGGTGTCTTTCTTGCCGGCCGGACAGGACTTGATTCTCAGAGGCGATTGAGTTAGTGGGGCTGTTGGCAAAAGCTTGTTTTGACTGGTAAATGATGTAAGTTTGGGATAGAAGTCGGTGACCGAGGAGGACGGTGGAATGTTGAGGTGTCCTCCTCACTATCACACGTCTGAACCACGGCTACTTCTAATTCTCCTGCCAGCACGCTTCTTATTATTTTTGCCAACCTCTTATTTCCAAACCCTGGTTTTGCTTCATTCAACCCACTTTTCCTGGACCTTTTAGACAAGGCACCCCGTTGGTGAAAAAACAGACAAACAAAACACCTAAGACACAACTTGGGACTATGTGGCAGCAAACACACTTTGGGGAGGCCTTGTCCTACAGAAGAGATGCTCCAGCGTGTGCAGAGACCATCAATGAGAAAGTTAGAGCAAATGAAAACTTTGATAACTTGAAAACAATTGAAAAGAGAGAGGGTGCATTTGAACTGAGATTTTGAGACAGAAACAAAAGCCTCAGGTATCGACTGCCAGACAGCATCAGTCCATCCTTGCCTTAGGACCCAGGGCAGGAAATCTGTCAGCCGTGGAGCCACCTCTGTCGGCTTTAGACTCCCCCTTGCTTTTCGATGCTCCCTGTTTCCTGTAACAAGCCCCTGAGTTGTACACGGTGCCTGTCTGACTCCACTCCTGCCAATTTGGGAACCAGGCCCACCCAGTCTGGGCATCATCCCACTTATTCTGAGGAGCCGTCAGAAGAGCACTGCTTCTCAGCCGTCGGGCGCTTTGACAGCAGGGCCTCAGTAGGCCTGTCTCCGTGTCGCAGGGAGCCCTGCCCACTGGGAGCTCATACCCTTTGGTACCTGGGAGGAGACCGCTACACTTTGTGACTCCAGTCTTTTCTCAAAGAAGCTTCCCCGACCCGACGCGTAAAAGGCGGAGCTTGGACGCATCTGCCAAGCTCCCCACCATGCTGTCTTCTGGTCTTGCTTCCCACCGACAAGACCCATCCTTTGTTAAGCTGCGACCCTGGTGTCCTTAGGAAGCAGAGCCTTCCCTGGGACTCAGCCGAGACCCCAAGCTGCTCAGCGAGAGCAAAGGCAGACAGTGATATTTCCTCATTGATCCAAGCGCTCTGGAGTGGAGGCCCAGAGGCCCACCACACTGCCATTCGCCCAGTTTTCCCATTGGCTAGAAGAAGCAGGGGTCTCCGGGATGTATGAGGCCCGGTTTTGGGGTTCCCAAAGCACAAAGGTAGAATCCAGCATTTCCCCCACCGGGCCGAGCTCTCCGAAGCAGGGATCACAGAGAGAGAGAGAGAGAGAGAGAGAGAGAGAGAGAGAGAGAGAGAGAGAGAGAGAGAGAGAGAGAGAGAGAGAGTCGGGTTCTCGCAGCTCCGCGAGGAGGCCGCGTTTCCCATGCACATGTGACCCATAAGAGGCCATCCGTGGAAACAGCGTCATCCCATCCCTGATGCAGATTAGCCTCGCCAGTCGGGGGAGCCGTCAAGCTTTCCCACCAGGCAGCGTAAGAGTCTACTTCCTCAGCAGCCCCAGTGCAGAATCAAGTCATAGTAGGAAGTTTCCGTGGGCAACTTGAGGCACGAGGCTCTGGGTTCAGCGCTGTGGGGGCGTAAGGCACCGCCCTCATCCTCACGGATTCCGAGTTTGACTGAAGGGCTGAGATCTGTAAGCATGCAGCAGTACCAGGTAATAAAAGATAGGGTACACTTAGGTCCTTGCGGGTTCGGGTGGAACCCCAGAGACCATGTGTCACATTTGTCCGTCCAGCTTGTGCTTTTGGGGCTGACCCCCTGGTACTTGTGGTTCCCAAGGGACCGTGACGCAGAAGACCTGGCTCCCGGGAGCCCAGGGGTCCTGTCTGCTCAGTGGTACTGCAAGTGGGATCGTGTGCCCAAGCAGGGCCAGTCAAACTTGTTACCAGAGTTCCCTTATCATCTATGGAAACTGCTTGAACCAAAAGCTCTTTCTGCCCCACTGCTGAAGTGCGCACAGGGCTGGCTCTAGCTCGAGGGGGGGTGGGTAGCCAGGACACAAAGTGTAAGGGGGGACGTAGCTCTCAGGCATGACCCTGAGAGTGAGCGTCTCCTTGAATCTGTGCAGATTGGCCCTGCCCTGGTCCTGGTGCCTCAGGGCCATCGTCCCTCACAGCCATCTTTCCTTTCCACAGAGAGACAGCCTATCTGGAGAAGGAGAGGGAAACGGCGCAAAGACACAGAGAGAGCTAGAACCCCAGTGATATCATGAGAGCTCCTGGATCCAGCCATGCCTGCAGCTTGTGTTTCTGGTCATAGAGCTAATGCATTGAATTGGCTTTCTGTCCCTAAAACTGACATGGCACCTTCAACTGGAGGGCAGCAAGTGACAGGGTACAAAGCGAGGCCTTGGCTGAAACGAGGTGATGGGGGGGTGATGTGAATCACTGTCCCCTGCTGAGGAGTGTGTCAACTTAGTCTGTGCGTGAGGACGTCACAAGCTGGCAGGGGAGTTTGTAGATGCTGTGTGGTGTTTGCTAAGAGCCCACAGTCGAGGAGGCTCAGTCTAGCCACCAGAAGAGCAGAACGGGACAGAAAAGAACTTTTTTGATTGCGTATTTTTCACGACTGAGAGCCCTGGACCCAGCTGTGCCTGAAGACAGGCCATCCCTCAACTTCCGAGCTATGACAACCAATAGATTGCTCTTTTCTGTGAGCCAGGCCAGGAGACATGGGTAATGCCCACAGAAACTAAGACAGGCTTGGTCCCCCCTCACCACCACACGCACTGAACTATAAGCAACTTGGGGGCCAGTGTGGTGTTCCGGGCCAGGGTAGGGACGGAGACACTGTAGGCACGCAGTCAGCCATGACACCCGGATGGATGGATGAATGGGTGGGGGGAGTGGTCCAGGGCCCCCTCTATGGGACATGTAGCCCCTGCCTCCTTGGAGCACCTAAGCAGGGAAGCAAAGTGGAAGGAGGCTTATGGACCATCTGGCGCCCCCGGGCCTGGGTGCTGGGAATCCCAGAGCTGAACAAAACACACACACTTCTAACTTTCCAGGCCTCCTCCAATCGCTGTGCCCTGAAAGGATCTGGAGCCAGAGCTGAGAGGGTGTGGCAGACCTACCTCCCGAAGGTGACCTGTGATGAGTCACACCCTTGTACAAATCCCCTCCCCTCCAGAGCAGGCAGACCAGCTTGCTTCTGACCAGCAGAATAGGGCAAAGGGGATGAGAAGTCACTGTCATGAGCACATCATATCATATGACAACGGTGAAGGGATGTTGGGTGCAGTTAAGGTCCCTATTTCTCTGGCTATAATTAAATAGAGTTCGACCTGGGTGGACCTGATCTAACCCAGGGATGGAAAGTCCTTTATAAGAGCATCTCATCCTTCTCTGACATCAGAGCCTGCCAGTAGAACAATATGCTTGTGCTGGCTCTGAAGAAGCAAACAGCCAGGCTGTGAATGGCCCACAGGGAGGGCCGTCTGCCAGGAGCCGGGGCCACAGCAAGTGAACACATTTTGGAGCTGGGCTCCATAGGAGCGGGGCGGCCCGGCTGCTCCTTGGCTGCAGCCGTGGGAAACCCCAACCACAGGAAGGGCCTGCCTGGACCCTGACGCTGAGGTGCGTGGCAACTACGAGTGGTGTTCCAAAGTGTGAGGTTTACAGAAATTTGTGCAGGAGCAACGATAGGAAACTCACAGGGTTTGGGGAGATTTGATGGGGCTGGGAATCCTTTACCCAAAATGAAAAGTCTTCTACTATGAGATTCAAACCCCGGCTGTGGGGCCGGACAATGTCAGCAAAGGGTTGGCCCCATGCTGACCGCTGAGGAGGGACCCCGAAGTGTGGAAGGACTGTCTACACAGGTGCATCTCACCCCTGCCCTCAGCCTGAAGACCTTCTGCACTCATGCCGCCCAGCCCGTGCCTCAGGCTCGGATTTACAAAACAGTCCCCGTTCCTGCCCTTTGTGCCCAACCTTCACTGTGCCTCCTTTTCCCCACTGGGCTCCCAGGGAGACCTCAGCTCGGCCCTGACACTAGTCCACTGCTGGCCTGAGAGTGTGTCATTCAATAGTAGAGCGGGTGAAACGTTCCAATTCCCTCACTCAATGATATTAAATTACACATTCCCACAAAAAACTCTCCCATTGCTGCATTATTTGAGCAGAAAGAGCTAAATACAGAAGGCCTCTATGTTCCATTCCTGATTCTCGTGTCACTATAAATATACTGGCTTTTTCCACCCCCTTAATCATGGATTAACTTTTATGGAGATGGTTGGTTTCCTTTCTATGGAGACACGGTTTTGACTGGAGCCCTAAACCAGTAGTAAAGATCGTGACTAATCTCACTCCCATCGTGCTCACCAGAACATGTGCCCGGGCATTTCTATAGCAACTGCTGCCGAGGGCCCGGAGGCCACGGCATATCTTGCCCTGGAAGCTGTTTCTCTTCTGGACCCGGCTTGTTACGTTCTCCAAACAAGGCTTCCGAATCCAGGCGGTACCCTCCGTGGGAAATGCATTCGTCATGTTACGCAGGGATATGCAGATGCCCGCACACCGAGTTTTAGCAGACCGAACCCAGCTTGCCCGTCTGTACACTTCGGTTTTGCTTTCCCAAGTGAGTTTACAGAGGGGGCTGAGGGAACATACACTCGCTCTGCTTCACACACTTCCCAGCTAATTGTGATAAACCACCAAGAGGAGACCTCACGACTCAAGTAAACAAATCAATCCGTGTTTGTGCAGAACCCGGGCTTGTTTAGGTACAGCAAATAATGCCATACCACTTTAATGTTTTTTAATATTTTATTTATTTTTAAGACAGAGAGAGACAGCGCGTGAGTGGGGATGGGTCAGAGAGAGAGGGAGACACAGATTCGGAAGCAGGTGCCAGGCACTGAGCTGTGGCACAGAGCCCGACACGGGGCTGAAACTCACGAACCATGAGATCATGACCCGAGCTGAAGTCGGACACTCAAGCGACTGAGCCACCCAGGTGCCCCCATATCACGTTAATAGAGAGGAAATACGGAACAGGGTTAGAGCGCAGCCTCCGGGTGGGGGACGCCCCGGGATTCTCAATCGTGTACTGCTATTCCCCAACTCTGTGACCTTGGGCTAGTGATGCAGCCTCTCTATGCCTCGCTGTTTCCGTCTTCAGAATGTGATATTGCTAGTGCTTGGAGCATAGGGCGCTGACCAGGCTTAAATGAGTTACCGAGTGGAAAGCCCTGAAAATGGTGCTTAGCCTGTAGTAACTTGCATACCTTTGCGGCTCTTCTTTGGCTGTTGTCACCATCGCCTTCATTTTTCCAGGGTGGATTTCACTGAAATGAACACCACAGGCGATTTACTGATTTCCTCACCGCCTCGCCCATGCATTCATTCATGCCCCCAGCATTAATCCGTGTCCCCTGCATGGCGCCTGGGGCGGCTGTGATCTAGGTGACAAATTTTCGGTAGCACTTTTCTCGTCTGCAGGGAACAGCTTAGATTCACTCCTCCACGTTGAGCTGAGTCCTTCCTGCCCACACCGAGCCTTCTCCTGCGAGTTCCTGCAAGAGACAGGACACTCCAAATTGTCTTTCTCGGGCTCCAGATGTGTCCACAGAGAGAATGTCTCACAGACGAGGTCAGTGGGAGAAAATGAGCCAGATACACTCCTGCGGGCATTCTGCTGAACCACGGATGCATTGCCCTCCTCCGGCTTTCCCAGTGCTTCGGGATCTTGGTCATTCTTTGGGTTTGAGCAATACAGGAGCGGCAGATTCGGGACTGTATTGTTCTCTTCTGCAATCTTATTTAAGCCCTCTGTGAGCATAGGTGAGTTTTCAGTGGCCAACACCTAGCACATGGGAGCGCCTGAATTTCCATCTCATTCATGTGCCAAATCTATTTCACAGGGCCGGGGATGAGGGCTCCACGGAGCAGTCAGGGTCACGCAGGTTACCACAAATGCATGCCTAAGAAAACACAGCAGCCAGAGACAGATGTGCCCGGCCATCTACTCGGGCAGTGCCATTAATTTCCATCACACTACACTGCCTTCAGCCAAACGTTACTCTTCTTTTTACTTATTGCAACAAGTCCTTGATTTGAGAGAATAAGATCCCCTATGGTACACCCGCTCCTTCCAGAGAATCAAATCACAGGTGTCCTTGCTTCTTCAAATGTAATCAAGGGCAACGTCCGTCTACCCAAGATGAGACAGCCTTGCTCAGCACCACCCTGGAAGCAAAGGTGTCCTCTCCCGATCACGGAGGGCTTGAGGTTCGCAGGTAATTACCCCCATCCATGATGACCAAATGCTTGTAAACGTCAGAGAATCACATTCAAAGGAGATAAATTAAATGGGGGGAAAGCAAGAGTTTTGAAGAAGTCAGTTTTTCAACATTTGGATGGCATCTCTTTGTTGAGGTTAGAATTTTAAATTAAAAACTGAAACAACCAAAATCTCTATCATAGCAATCATGCTTCACTCCATCTACATTTGGGGGAGTTGGTGCAGGGGAGCGGTTCTCAATGGGCAGTGAATCTCCCCCTCACCCCGGGGACATCTGACAATGTTTGGAGACACTTTTGGTTGTTGCCATTGGCACATAGCAGGTTGAGGACAGGGACACTGCTAAACGTCACACAGCACACCAGATGACCTCCCCCACCCAAGAGAGACCTTCTGCCCCCCCCCCATCAGCAGTGCCAAGGTTGAGGACCCTATAGGAAGGGACCAAGGGGGGTCCAGCAGGTATATTTTTATACAGTGTAAAAAGCCACTTGCTAGGCTAACTCCAAACGTAGGTAGGACCTGATGAGGAAGATTTAACATTTCAGTACCTGTGTTTTCATCCATCAGACCAAAAATCACTGAACATTTTCCTTTAAGCAATGAAGCTGCCCCAAATCATCATTCTGTCATGCATGCCAGAGACATTATTGCAAATAGAAAAGATAAAACATTTGTTGAGCGGTATCACCCTCGCCACGGGAGGAAGTGAGCGAATGCACGTGGCACCTTGGATGCAGCACATGTGTGGCTGCGGGCAGTGTGGCCTTGACTGCCCGACGAGCGCTGCGTGCTTTCGGTGATCCGAGTGCGATCAGACGGCTCAGTTCTGGGGCGGGGAATCTGTCTCGACGGGGAACAGGACTCACGGAGGTTGACCAGACGGTTAGTGGCAAAGCTGAGGCTGGAGCATGCACCTGGCCTCCTGTGTCTGGCGCACGGAGGCAACACTCCCTCCTGTTATTGGCCGGCACCGTCCCTCATCTTTGAGCATCTGAGAATGCAGAGGTCAGGCAGGAGCACGGCCAGCGGGGGCACCCAGTGTGGCATGTCAGGGTCAGTAAGGGATTCCAAGCTGTGTGGTTGTGCCTCTTCGACGGTCCATGGGCAGCGGGAGGTCAAGCTTGCCCAAAGGCAAACCCCTTTACCTGGCCACTAAGACCCCAAAGGCTGTGGAGAAGGGGATAGGGTTCTTCTGTTTGGAGACCTAGTCTTATTTACTTCCTTGAAGATCTTATTTTGAAAGTCCTGATAATGACTTTGTGCCTGTTCTTGGATTTCACACCGCGGTCAGAGTGGCAGGGAGAGGCAGAACCTCGAAAGGTGGCCTGCACCCCTTGGTCGGCACGTGGCCAAACTTAGGGCCAAACTCCCGAGTCTCCGAATCCTGCCCTGTTAAGCCATCATATCCCACGGCAAAATCTCTCCATTTCTTCCTGATCTCCTTAAGGGCCAAGACACCCAGGAAGGGGGTGGGGGTGCAGAGAAGAAAAAGGACCCCTTAGAGCCCACAGACTCACACCGTCTCTGTTTCCCAATGGAACCCCTATGGTGTCACCTGTGGGCAAGAAGGCTGAGGTGCAGAGAGGCCAAACAGGTGTCCAAGCCCCTGTCACCTGTTAGTGCCGACACCAGGCTTTGTTCCCGGACTGCCCAATGGCACAGCCAGTGATCCGGGAAGCAGGTGCCCAGACGAGGCCCAACACCTCAGCCACTTTCAAGTGCACGGGTAACGTTGGAGGGCAGTTGATGTCTCAGCTTGCCCATCATCAGTTTGAAAGTGAGGATGACCTCTGTGTCATGCTCAGCCCGGAGCCCGGTACACGGCACGTGCACAGGAAGGGTGTCCCCACCGCCAAGGTTTCTGATCCAGGTGTCCCATGACGCTGGCCACACAGAGCTTCAATATGCCGAGGACCAATGTGTGAAATCCAGGTGTGCAGCCAAGCAGGCAGAATTTAGCACAGTCAGCTCGGACCCTCGGGGTACCTGCTCAGTCTCCTCCTCCGGGACATCACCCGGCTTCCTCCCAAAGTGTACAGACGCACCCCACACTGCCTCCCCAGTGCATTTCTGCGGGTTTCCCCATGATGGTGTTCAACAGTACAGCTGCCATTTCACACCTGAAGTACAATTCTTCAGCCTCCTAGTTCGACCACAGTTGTGAAAACCGGGGCCTGCTGTCTGGCCGCCAAGACCTTTTCTCCACACGTGGTGAATTCCTAGCCAGCGAAAAGTAGCAGGGCGACTGAAACAGCCTAATTTCTTCATCTTCATTTTTAAAGGAGAGTGTTGTTGGGCACAGAATTCTTAGTTGATGGTTTTTATCAGCACTTCGGATTTATCAGTACACCATCTTCGGGCTTCCATTGTTTCTGATGAGAAATCAGCCATCAGTCACATTATTCTTGCCCTATATGTGATAAGGAGCTTCCTCTGTCTACTTTCAAAATAATATCTTTATTTTCCAATAATGTAACTATGATTTGTCTAGGTGTGTTCTTCTTTGTGTTCATCCAAATTGAAGTTATTTCAAATTTTTGGATCTTTCAGATAATTTTCATCAAATTTGGTATGTAAACAACTTGTTCGGTAATATTTTTGTCCCTTTTTCTCCATCCTCTCCATCTGGGGCACCTATTATACCTGTGTTACATAATTAGTTGGAGCACCTGATATTGTCACACAGTGCTCTACTGATTGGTGTCCAATTTTTCTTCCCTGTCTATTCTTTGGCTTGACACATTTCCCTTGATTTACCTTCAATTTCACAGATTCCTTCTTCTATTTCTAATCTACTGAGTTAATCTAGTGAAATTTAATTTGAGTTATTGTATTTTTCAATTCCATAAATTTCACTTTTTGAAAACTCACTTCCATTTGTCTATTGTGATTCTCGGTGGACTCACATCATGTTTCCTACTGTATCTTTGAATATATTTTCCTTTAGTTCTTTAAATATAGTAGCTGCTGGAAGTCTTTGTTAAATCCAAAGATGGGCCTAGTCAGTTTCTATTTAATCTTTTTCCTTAGTATGGGTTAAATTTTGTTAATATGCATGTTTATTACTTTTTAGGTGAAAACTAAACACTTGTTTAGATTATCTGCTCATTTGCGCGCACGCACACGCACACACGCAGGCACACACACACACACACACACACACACACACACACACTGGTTGCTATCATGACTGGCAAGAGATAACATTCTCTCTATTCTTACTAATTAGCATTTCCATAACAAAATCCTAGAAACAATAACACACTCATACATGCTAATACAAGCATAGACTCCCTTTATAAACGGGGCCACTAAAGAACAATTAAAATTCCTTGAGGAGGAAAGAAGGGATTTGAACACGTGCACCTTTTGAAATTCACATCCACAAACTACCTATTCATTTAAAAAACAAAAACAAAAACAAAAACCAATCTGTTTCACTGATACTCAGCAACAGCACTGTACATTAAAACCTAAAAGCACCTTTTATTTTGCATTTACTACCTTCTCATTATGATCGATTCTTAACTAGGAAAAAGCAAAATGCATTTTTAAAGCAGGAAACAAGAGTTAGCCTCCAAAACATGGCTAAACCACCACATCATACACTTTCCTTTTTACAACCATCATCCTTTTATGAACCAAATAAGTGACGTACCTCTCCAATGGTATTCAGATGCTAGCTGACTATTAGCCTTTCAACTACTGACAGTGGGGACAGGTTTGGAAATACTATTCAGTTTAAATGCAGCAAGCAGATCTCTTTTAACATGAACGGGACTCAGAGCTGAGCAGAAAAGGTGAGAGCAGTGAATTTACTCCTGGATGGCAAAACCTAGGTTGGCTGAGATCAGAAAATTCTTTTGAGATCAGCTTGTTCAGAAGCTCCCCATCTGAGATCCTTGGAACTGAGAAAACAGAAATGGGATCTCCTGCACTTACTCAAATATCAAGGAGACTTTTTAAAGACCTCATTAATATGATCAATGAAAAAGCTGCTCTGGATAACCTAAAGAGGTATTTTTTAGGCCCTACATCTTTCTGGTCATACCAGCATTACCAACATTATTTCTCATCATCAGCCCCCAGGACAATAAGTTTCTCATGTCCCCGCATTGATCCTACATTCTTTCTACCTTATACACCAGTCCCTACTGTCCATTAAACTTCTCTTTATCTTGCAAGATCCACCTCAAGTATTATCTCCTTTTTTAAAAAGAACACATTTTTATTTGTTTTGAGACAGAGAGAGAGAGAGAGAGAGAGAGAGAGAGAGAGAGAGAGAATGCGAGCACAAGCACGGGAGCATCAAGGAGAATCCTGAGTAGTCTTAACCAACTGAGCCACCCACGAGTACCATCTCTTAATGAAAATATTATCTCTTAATGAAAGCATGAGCTCTGCAGCCAGACTACCTGCCTGGGTCCAAGTTACAGCTCTAACACTGATTGTAAGACTAGTCTAGGTCTCATCAGGTATCCCGTCTGCATCTCAGATGTGCAGCTTCCTAAATGGTACCCAGTCACAGCATGATGATATTGGTAGAATAGACAAAGAATGTGCCATGGCGGGAGAGAAAAAAACTGGACCAAAAAAAAGTACTTACTTTATGATCTCACTCATCAAGAACTCTAATGGAAACTAATATATTGTGACAGAATGCAGATCAGTAATGGGTGGCAGAGAGGGGCAAGAGGAAAGGATGACCAAGAGACACAAGGAAACTTTTCGGTGATGGATATGGTCACTATCTAGACTGTGGTGGTTTCATGGATATGTGTGTGTATATACTTTTTGATCTGTGTGTATACTCATCCACACTGATGCATAAACTTATCAAATAGCACACTTTAGCTTCCTGCACGTTATGCCAAGTATACTACAATAAAACTTTTTTTAAAATAAAAACAAACAGGATGATATTTTTAATAAAATACAACGTGTGGGATTTGCTTCAAATAAACCAGGGGAAGAGGGGAACAAGGACAAAACGGGTAGAAAGACAGATGAAACAAGATTAGACATGAGTTTTTGATAATTTTTAAAACTAGGTCGTAAGCACATGGGGGTATAATATACTATTTTCTTGACTTTTACACATTTGACATTTTCTATAATAAAAACAAGTTTTCAGTTAAAGGGGAGCAAATCATAAACCAGGATAAACTAAAAGAAGAAAAATACTATGCTGGCTCCAGAGCCCAGACTGCTAGTAGCCAAAGACTTCCTTAGAAGTTGAAGAGCAGGGGAATGTGGAGTTTAAAGGGACACATTTTATTCTCTACTCTATCACCTGAGAAACGTGCATGTTCCTTTGAGAGCTAAGCCATCCTTTCCCTGGTTGGCTCAAAGCTGGGCTCCCTTGCACACTTGAGTTCGCCTGGAGCCTTCCAGCTGTCAGACCACACAGGCTTCCACAGATATGCTTCCGACAGCCTGAAGTTTAGGATAAAAGAAAAACCATCTTGTCGCCCATTTGAAGTATTTCATGCATGCTGAAGCAGCACCTGGTTAGATAGCCAAGTACTACAGCCACAGGCAACTCAGAAACGCACAAACAGAAGCAGCATTTTTATCTTCTTTTCCTCCAAGCCTCTGCTCATGAATCTTACAAAAGGAGTCCCAATCACATCAACCAATTTTTAAAGAAAGGAACTCTTGGCCAACATTTGCTTAGAGCATACTAACTCATCATCTCATTTGAGCCTCATTTTTAACCTTGGGAAGCAGTATGTATCTTTACCCCCTTTTTAAGCATGCTAAATACTGAAACTCAGAGAGATGAAACAAACGGAGTGCCCAAGGTCACACAGCTATCCTGTGGCAGGGCCAGGAGTCGAGGTCCGTCCCACCTCTGTGCCTGTCTAGCGTGACTACCTCACAAGCTTAGCAGAAACTCTCATCAAGGTGCCTATATGAAGAAAAGTCATATCCCAATTAACCCACTTTTTTTTCTACCCAATCTCAAACACGTCAAAGGATTTTAAGACTAGGCACATGAAACCATTACTGCAAATAAAGCTTTTTCAGTTATGTATAATTTCTTTATCTCCTAGCACAAGGATGTATGAAGAAGGGACAGCAATTGACTTTAGACATTACATGAGGGGAGGAGAAGGAAGGGAATGCCCAAAGAAAGATCAAAGAAAGAAAACTAGGGATCAGACTCGAAAGAACAGCACTTTAAACACAAAACCCAAATTAACAACCCCCGTGGTATTTTCTCTGTAACACCAGCATGTCCTGGGTGGTGATTACCCTGTTAGTGAAATGAAAGAAAACGGCCATTTTTTTCAAGCTACTTGTTTCACCCATGCTAGGTCAAACTGGAAGAGAATTTTTAAAGACTGTATTAAATTTGCTCACACTGTGGTGATTCTCCATTTTCCAACAAAACATGTCACTTTCAGAGTTCAAGGTCTACAGTAACAATCCTTGCTTCTGGGGTAATGCATGAAACTGGATAGTTAAAACGTGTATTCTGGTTGTCACAGCTAATAATAGCAACTAGTACTTACTGAGCACATATTATGAGCAGGTGTTGTTTTTAATGCTTTTAATCTTCAAAATGGATCTTCTGACACAGGTTCGCTCATTGTGAGGGCAACGATATAATTTATTGTCCAAATAAAGATACTTTGGGGAATCAAAGCGGAAAGCCATTAACAGTTGTGCCAGGCAGGGCCACAATCCAGGAACATTTGAACATAGAATCACTAGCCTCATTTTGCAAATGGAGACTTAAGGAACAGAAAGGTTAAATAGCCTACCCAAGGTCACACATCTAGTAAGCCAGGGTTCAGGCCCAGGTCATCTGGCTCCAGGCTCATATTCAGCCATTCTGCCACGTGCCCCCTCTGAGCTGATATACTACCTTAAAAAAAAAAAACATCATCCCACTGTTCACTTTGAAGCACACAAACCTCTCTGTATTTCAGAATACATTTGCTACAAGAACACGGCTAAAACCCAAGGAGAACTATGACTCAAGAGTTCATATGTTTAAAAAATAAAGACAGGGCACCTAAGTGGCTCAGTCAGTTACCATCAGACTCTTGATTTCAGCTCAGGTCATGATCTCATGGTTCGTGACATGGAGCCCTGCGTCAGGCTCTGCACTGCCAGGTTATCTCTCTTCCTCTCTCTCTCTGTCTCTCCACCCTTCCCCTGCTTGCATTCTTTCTCTCTGTCTCTCTCTCACACAGAATAAATAAAAACTTTAAACACACACACACACACACACACACACCGACACACACACACACATACATTTGCTGTTGGATATGCAACTGAAACATGTCCCTTGTTACACATGCTTTTCTTAATTACTTTTCTCCACATACAGTATCTCCTCATTTCATTCAGGAATAAATCCACAGCTAAAGCAGCAACAGCTACCATTCAGACATGCATACTTAGATTGATACCACAGATACATTCAGTGGTTTCACTGGCTCAAACCACACTGGGCTTTGGGGCCTTCACCTTATACCATAGAAGCAAAGTCTCTCCTTCCCTTGAGTATTACTGGATGGTTTTCAAAAACTTCCAAGAAAAAATGATGTCCCAGAAATGAGTTTGGAAACTATTGACTTCAACATTTTCCTTTCATTACTTAAAAAAAAAAAAAAAAAAAAAAAAGAAAGAAAGAAAGAAAAAAGAAAACTACAAGCATTATAAAACTTCAGAGAGCCACAATGCCAGGTAGGTAGAAAGTGTTTTTGTGAATATACAAGACTGCTTGCAGATGTGCTTTTTGAGGCAACACAATACTGGCGTGTTTCACATCATCCCTTTTCTCAAATACCTCAGTGATACCACTGTCCTTTTACACTTACAGCTCTTCCTGCATCTTCCCTCAGATGACTGCACGTTTGCTTCAATGCTCCATTTAGTGTGTCTGTCAGACAGCAATTCACCAGCCAGGCTAAGATCATGCCCTTCCACCAGCCAGCATCACTCTCTCTCCTCTTACCCCATCTATCCCTTTGTTCGTAGCCAGGGTAGAAGAAAAAATAAAAATAAAAATAAAAATAAAAATAAAAATAAAAATAAAAATAAAAATAAAAATAAAAATAAAAATAAAAATAAAAATAAAAATAAAAATAAAAATAAAAATAAAAATAAAAATAAAAATAAAAATAAATAAAAATAAAAATAAAAATAGTGTTGAAAGGAAAAAAAAACACCCATTGAAAATTCTATATCCAGCAAAAGTGTATTTCAAACTGGAGAAAAAAGACTTTTTGGGGTGCCTGTGTGGCTCAGTCGGTTGAGCATCCGACCTTGGTTTCTGCTCAAGACATGATCTCATGTTTAATGAGATTGACCCCCACATAGGGCTCTCTGCTATCAGAATGGAGTCTGCTTGGAATTCTCTCTCTCTCCCCCCCTCTCTCTCTCTGCCCCTTTCTCCCTCAACATAAATAAATAAACATTAAAAAAGATGTTAGGCATGGAGTGTGTTACTCTTCCCAAAAGCATCTGAATTTTACAATCCCTCACCTTTGTAAACAACAAGAACAACAACAAGAAAAACAACAACCCAAAAACAAGTAATACGTTGTGAAACCAAAAAGGAAGGACTTTATCATGAGTAGATCTGCCTTGCAAGAAATAAAAAAAAAAGTTCCTTCCAGGATACCTCAGTGGTTAAATACCTGAGTTTAGCTCAGGTCATGATCTCACCATTCATGAGTTCAAGTCCCACAGTTTGTGAGTTCAAATGCCACATCAAGTGAGCTCCAGCCCCACTGCAAGTGAGCATGAGCCATGCTTTGAGTGAGATCCCATTATCTCTCCCTCTCTCTCTGCCTGTCGTGGAATTGTCTCTCTGCCCCTTGCTCATTTGTGCCCCCTGTCTCTCTCAAGAGAAAGGTCTTTAGAAAAAGGAATATGGATATAGGTTATAGATAAGGAATTCAGATCTATGTTTTAAAAAGAAGAGGATTAGAGTAGGAATAAGGGAAGGTAAGAAAAAATATTTTATTTTTCTCATTCCCAACTTATCTGATAGATAACAATTTGTTTAAAGTGATAACAGCAGCAATATACTCGGTGATCATAGGATATGGAGAAGGAGGTAGATGACGTCAATGTTAGAAGGCATGGGATGGAGGAATTGAGAAAGCTTTTATAAGGTAACTGCACTACCTGTGAAGTGATACAGTGTGATTTGAAAGAGGAATTTGACGAGTTATAAATGAGTAATGCAAATGCAAATAAAGGGGAAACCACTCCAACTTTTTAAAATAAAAAAGTATAATGAATATGCTAAGAGAAAGAAGAACATGGAATATACCAACTGCTGCATTAAAATCCAGAAGGCAGAAAAAGGTGAAGATAGAAAGGAAGCAAAGTATAAATGCAGTGAATAGAAAACAGTTACAAACATGGTAGATATTCTTCCAACTATATCAATACTCACATCAAATGTGAATAGTCTAAATATACCAATTAAAGCTCAGAGATTCTCACAGGAGATCCAAAAACAAGATGCGACTCTATATTGTCTATAAGAAATTCACATGAGATATAAAGATACGGATAGATTAAAACTAAAAGGATGAAGAAAGATTTATCGTGCTAATGCTTATCAAAAGAGAGTTGGAGTAATTGCATTAATTCCAGACAAAGCAAACTTCCAAACAAGGAAACTCTAGAGAGATAAAGAGTGTCATTATATAAAGAGATTATATAGAGAGATAAAAGGGTCAGTTCTGTAAGAAAACATAACAATCTCTAATTTTCTATATCTAACAACAGAGAATGAACATACATGATGGAAAAACTTTTAGAATTTCAAGGAGAAAGGGAAAAATGCATTATTATAGTGGAGACTTCAACACCTTTCTGTCAGTGACTGACAGGTCTAGAAGGATATAGGTAAGGTTACAGCTGGACTAAGCAGTAGCAGTAATCACCCAGATCTAACTGATACATATGGAATATTTTATCCAACAGTAGTTGAATAAACATGTTTCTCAAGTTCACACAGAACATGCACCAAGTCAGAACATGTTCTGGGCCATAAAACATATCCTACCAAATTTCAAAGACCAGAAACCATACAAAGTATGCTGTCAGGCCACACTGGAATTGAACTGGATGGAAAGCAATAATAAAAAGATAGCAGGAAAACCCCCAAATGTTTAGAGATTAAAGAACATACTTCTAAATAACACATCAAAGAAGGAATCTTGAGAGAAATTTCAAAGTAGTTTGGACTCAATGAAAATTAAATACAACCTACCAAAATGTGCAGGGCGGGGTGTGGGGGGCACTGAAGACATGGCTTCCAGTAAAACGAACAGCACTGAATGCATTTATTAGAAAAGTAGAAAGATCTTCGGGCACCTGGGTGCTCAGTCGTTTTAGCATGCAACTCTTAGTTTCCACTCAGGTCATGCTATCATGCTCATGAGATCAATCCCCTGTATTGGGTTCCTGCTTGGGATTCTCTCTCTCCCTCTCTCTGCCATGCCCCTACTCACATACATGCTTTCTCTCTCTCTCTCTCTCTCTGTCTCTCTCTCTCTCTCAAAGTAAGTAAATAAATGTAACAAAATCGAAAAGGAGAAAGACCTAAAATTAGTAGCCTAAACTTCCACCTTAGGAAAATAGGGGAGGAGGTACAGTTGAAGGCTGAAGTAGGATAAAAGAAATAATAATACTTAAAAAATAATAATTAGAACAGATATCAATAAAATAAAAGATAGTAAAATACTGGAGATAATCAATAGAGAAATCAAAAGATGGTTCTTTGAAAATATCAATAAAGGCAATGAACCCCTAAGTAGGCTATCCAAGGAAAAAAGTAGGCACAAATGGCTAATATCAAAAATGAAAGAGACATAACCGCTACCGATTCCATGAACATCAAGAGGATAACGGAAAATATTATGAATGACTCTATGCCCCCAAATTTCATAACTTATATGAAACAGATCAATTATTTAAAAGATGCACACGATGGGGCACCTGGGTGGCTCAGTCAGTAAATGTTTGACTTCAGCTCAGGTCATAATCTCCTGGCCCGTGGGTTTGAGCCCTGTGTCAGGCTCTGTGCTAACATCTCAGAGCCTGGGGCCTGCTTCAGATTCTGCGTCTCCCTCTCTCTCTGCCCCTTCCCACCTCCCACTCTACAGCTCTCTCTCAGAAATAAATGAAAACATTTTAGAAAAATATAGAAAACAAATAACAGACACACACTACTAAAACCCACATAAGGAAACATAGATTATCTGGATAGGCCTATATTTATTAAGTAAATAGAGTCAAGGACAAATAACCTTCCCAAAAGAAAGCATCAGGCCCACATGGTTTCACGGAAGAATTCTAGCAAACATTTATTTACAGGAAAAAATGATGCTCATGTCCTATAATCTCTTCCCGAAAATAAAAACAGAGGGAAAACTTCCTCATTCTAGGAGGCCAGCATTGACAAAACAAGGTAAAGGCATTATAAGAAAGGAAAACTGGAGACCAGTGTCTTGCATTTTCATAGACACAAAATACCCAATACATGTTAGCAAATCAAATCCAACAATGTGTAAAAAGAATTATACATCCATAACCAAGAGGGATTTAGTACCAGTATGGGAGACTGGTTCAATATTCAAAAATCAATTAGTTTAACCCATCACAACAATAGGCTAAAGAAGAAAGACAGGATAATGATCAGATGGTCTTAAAAACAGATGCAGACAAGGCATTTGTTACCTCCATTCATAATAAGTAAAACATTCTCTCCGCAAACTGAGTCCAGGGAGACTTCATCAACTTGATAAAGGACTTTTATAAAACAAGCAAAAATAAATCCCCACCAAGAAAGCCTACAAGTAGCATCATAAAAGTTTCACCATTTCATGGGGCGCCTGGGTGGCTCAGTCGGTTGAATGTCCGACTTCAGCTCAGGTCATGGTCTCACAGTTCATGGGTTTGAGCCCTGCATCAGGCTCTGTGCTGACCACTTGCTCAGAGACTGGAGCCTGCTTCGTATTCTGTCTCCTTCTCTCTCTGCCTCTCCCCCACTCACACTTTGTCTCACTCTGTTTCTCAAAAATAAATAAATGTAGACACAAAAATTAAAAAAAAATGTTTCATCATTTCAGTGGGGAAGAATGGGATGCTTTCTGAAATGCTACTGTAGCTGATTATGAAGAGACCAGGTAGGTGAAGACACCTGTAGTAATAATGGACATAATTATATAATTCTGTAAGAACACACCCAGAACAGGCCTGTTCTGTTGAATTGTTCCTGATTCTGCTACAACACTAACTGTTGATCAGTTAATAATTTGTGATTCCATCTTTAGAGGAACTAAGTATTGACAAAACAAACATCTTGTAACACTGAATGTACATTCATATTGTCAGAGGGACGTCATACACCAACTTAGAGCTACTCAGAGTAAATAGAGAATTGCATGGAGCCAAAGTATTCCCTGCAAATGATATGTTTGTTTTTATATTATATTCTGTTGATTTTTTCCAGCTGTTTTATATTGTTCCTTTTTTTTTTTCAAATCCCGATGATTCTACAAATATTAAAGTTTTAGTCATTTGTTTAGAAGTGAATTTTAAAATCACGGGTATCTAGCTAACACTGGCTGGCTGAAGAGAGTTTCCAGTTTCCATGAATGCAAATTAATAGATTAAAGTAAGGGACCAAGCTTGAAAGCCAGATGTTGCTGTACCCCAAAGATAGGCCCCAGCTAGTTGCGAATCAGTGAGAATAAATTACCTTTAGATAGCTCACAAACAGGAGCTTCTTAAATTTGGCTTCAGTATACACTCCGCATGATAAATTACTGACAAGGAAAGTAAAACAGAACCACAGCAATGACTGCAATCTGTACAGTAGAAAAGACCCTCCAGGAGATAATACATGTGTGTACAAGTTGTACATTTTACAGATTTGAGGGTTACCATTCGCACTATAGTTCATATAAATCATGCCTCCTAGAACTGTGCAGTATACAACTTGTGCAACCAATAGCAACAAACTGAAAACATTCTGATGCTGGTATAGAATAGCAAATATATGAACAAGGAGTAGAAATTACATCTGAAGTTATAAGGTGTATAAATTGGATTCATATAAAAGAAAAAAGTCTCTAAATTGCTCTTCATTAGTACTAAAACTTTTGCTTGGTAAAAGACTCTGTTAAAAGAACAAAAAGACAATCTATGGACTTGGAGAAAATATTCCCAAATCATATATCCAGCAAAGGTCTTGTGTCCAGAATATCATATATTGAAGTACACAAAACGATGCTCCACAACACTAGGCTTCAGGGAAACACATTCAAACTGCCCTGAGATACTGCTATACACATATCGAAAATGTTTTTTTTTCAATCTTTATTTATTTTGAGGGATGAAGAGAGAAGAGTGTGAGCAGGGAGGGACAGACAGAGAGGAGATACAGAATCCAAAGCAGGCTCCAGGTTCCGAGTTGTCAGCATAGAGCCAAACATGGGGCTTGAACTCACAAACCGTGAGATCATGACCCGAGCTGAAGTCAGCTACTCAATCTACTGAGCCAACCAGGAGCCCATGAAATATATATATTTTTTAAAGACAATACCTAATACTTGCATGTGACCCATAAATCTGACTCCTGGATATTTGCTCTAGAGAAGTGAAAACTTATGTTTATAAAACAAAAACAAAAAAACATGCACACAAATGTTTACAGCAACTCTAATCATAACTGACAAAAATGGAAAAACACAAATTTCCTTCAGGAAATGAATGGTTAAACAAACCCTGGTATATCCGTACAGGGAAACACTAAGAAACAGACGTATTGTAAAGGCATGATGTTGAATGAAAGAAACCAGTCTCATAAAGTTACCTACAATAAGGATCCATTTATATGATATTAAAGTTGGAGATAGATGGTTGCCAGGCCTTAGGCGTGGGGTGAGAGTGATTCAACATGAGGGAATTCTGGGAGCTGATGGAATTGTTCTCTTTGTGTCTAATTTTTTTGGGAGGGAAGACAGAGAGTGAGAGTGGGGGAGGCACAGAAAAAGAGGTAGAGAGGGATAATCCCAAGTAAGCTCCAGGAAGGTCGTGAGCAGGGGCTCCAACTCAAGAACAGTGAGATCATGACCTTAGCCGAAATCAAGAATGGGATGCTTAAGTGACTAAGCCACCTATGTGCCCCAGGAACAGAACTCTTCTGTATTATCACTGGGGTGACATTTACATGAGTATATACAATCTTTAAAACTCAAAGCACTATGCACCAAAAGAGTTATTTTATATAATGTTAATTACACAACAAAAAGCATTTTCAAAAAAATACCACATCTGTCCTCATGTCTCCATTTCCTGCGTCCACACTTATTCCTGTCATGGTCACCTCTCCTGGTCAACTGCAATGACTCCTTACCTGATTTCCTCCCAATTACAATCTTCACTCTGTCTTTCTAATAAACTTATGAAATATTACTCCTGAATAAAGTGTTATAAGGAAAAAAAAATAAGCCAGATCTAAATAGCTACACCTTCCTTAGATCATGCATGTACACCACTCCCTATGGTATTTCTAACACGAAGGCCCAATGTGCAAATACAATAAGCAGCCAAGGGGAGCCTAGTGGCTCAGTTAGTTGAGTGACCTAATCTTAGTTTCAGTTCAGGTCATGATTTCGCCATTTGTGGTTTCAAGCCCCAGGTCACACTCTGCACAGAGCCTGCTTGGAATTTTCTCTTCCCTCTCTCTCATCCCCTCCCCTTCCTCACACACACTGCAAATCAACCACCCACCCACCCACCCACCCACCCACCCACACAACCAACCAACCAACCAACCAACCAACCAACCAACCAACCAACCAAAAAACATTAAAATAAAAATAAGCTGCCCAGATCGTAAGGGTTTGTAGTACGTTACACATTTATCCCATAGTTCAAATAAAAGCAAAGAAAACTTGACTATCGTGCTGGAATTATTTTTCTTTCTTATACCCAACTCATTTTGCTCACTTGTGGTTCATTTCTGTGTCTCCTGCTCTAAAGGCAGTGCCCACTTCCTCCTAGTTGAAGTGAATTTCTAACTGCTTCAACTCAGTACCTTCTTCATTCTGTTGCCTTTGTCATGAAGACCTGGAACAAAAATCCGTGAAAGAATGAACACCCCAGGCCTGGCATGCCAATACTAACACCTGGCTAACAGCAACAACGTCCCAGAGACAGCAACTAACAAACAATCCATTGTCTATTTAGGAAACATGAGCGAGAGATGGAAGAAATAGAACTTCCCAAAGGGAGCCTGAAAAAGAAAACCAAAAACAAAATCCACTGGCATTAAAAAGTGAAAACAGGTAAAACCGAGGTTTATCTCAATGTTATTGCAGGTGTTACTGGATAGACTAGATGAACCTGAAGCAAATGATTTCTAAGCAACAAAAACAACAGCAGCAGCAGCAACAACAACAACAGCAGTAGCAGCAACAACAACAACAAAAGAATCTTCTAAAATATGCATTGGTATAATTTAGCAGATAATCAGAGCTGCAGAAACTAGCTTTATGTGGGAATAATCAGAATACCATAGGTACTCAGAGGAGTCACGCTTATTGCGAATAACTGATGCTCAGGTGGTGTGATCACTGTATCACACAAAACCAAGTAAGGGTGTTAAAAAGGAGGAGGGAACCCACACAGGGCAGCAGATGCCAGAACACATGGGGTGAATCAAGGGCTCAGTGAAACGGGAAGACTTAATCACAAAGTGAACAATTTGCCTGAAAATGCTGCAGATTCAGGCCAGCACAAAGGCCTCCAGGCTCCCTGGCAGGAGTCCTAGGAATACCAGGGGCAAAGCAATGAACTTACAGCTACCAATCACTTCCCTGTGGCAAGCACGTTACCTGATAAAGCATCTCAATTGACCCTGTGTACAGAAGAAGGAATTGTGGCTGAAGGAGATGTTATAAATACTCAAGGTCACAGAACTAAGAAAGTTATGGAAATGGCCGTTACCCCAAGCACTCTGACTCCTTAGTGCATTACATGTTGTCTCAAGTATGCAAAACTCAGCTTCAGTAACCCTTTTACCATCTTTTTAAGTAAATTTTCTTTCAAAAAGTTTTGATTGTTGTATTTTCATTTTTATTTGTTTCTTATGTCTTTTAATTTCTTCTCTCTCTGGTTGACTGATTCATTCTTTAGTAAGATGTTTTTTAACCTGTATGCTTTTAGAGGTTTAACAGACTTTTTCCTGTAGTTTATATCAAGTTCAAAACATTGTGACCTGAAAGTGTGCATGGTGTCATCTCAATTCTGTTATATTTATTGAAGGCTTTTCGTGACCCAGTATGTGGTCTCTCCTGGAGAATGTTCCACGTGCACTCCAGAAGAAAGTATGCTCTGCTGCTTTGGGATGTAGAGTTCTAAAATATCTGTCACGTCCTTCTGGTCCAATGTATCATTCAGGACCATTGTTTCTTTCCTGATTCTGTCTAGATTTTCTGTCCATTGTTGTAAGTTGAGTATTAAAGCCCCCTGCAATTACCACATTCTTATCATGGAGATTGTTAATGTTTGTGATTAAATGTTTTAAATCTTTGTGTGCTTCCGAATTTACTGCATACTCATTATAATTGTTAGCTCCTCCTGATGGACAGACACTGTAATTATTTAATAATGCCCTTAAACATCTCTTGCTACACACTTTAATTTAAGGTCAAGTTTCTCTGATATAAGTATGGCTAATACAGCTTCCTTTTGACTCCCAGTAGCATGAAAGGTAGTTCTCCATCACCCCACTTTCAATAGTAAGGTGTCCTCAGGTCTGAAAGGAGCCTCTTGTAAGACAGCAAATAGATGGGTCTTGTTTTGTATTATCCATTCTGATACCCTATGTCTTTTGGTTGGAGCATTTATTCCACTTCCATGCAG
>NC_080801.1:6657500-6660000 GCF_028018385.1 Neofelis nebulosa
TGATTGATACTTTGACTCTACAGTCCATTACAATAACCATAAGCATGACTATGATGTATTTAGCGATTAAGTAGTGCCATTTGGCTTCTGCCACCCTAGGATCCAATTAGCCCCATTGATTTTAGGTTTCTCAGTTCAATGTTTTAGCAGTTCCTACTGTAATTTATGGCCTGCAAAGAAGAGTTTTTAGAGCTTTTCAGTGATGCTAGAATTCCTTTCACAAATGTATTTCTCACAGTGATGGTGGAAAATATGTCCTCTAGACTTGTCAGAATAGATAAGCAGATATTAAGTGAGAAATCTACTGTAATATTCCAGTCTCTTCCATGATATAGCAAGGCAGTTCTGGCAGTAACTTATTTCAAGTAGGCCACTCTTTTGTTCTATGTTTCAGCCAACTAAACAAATGATCTATGGGAGCATTTGTACCTCCTGAACTGAATGCTAAATGCAGAATTTCTGCTTACAGGCTTAAATAAATACATTGCCTTCGTCCAATTTTATGTTCTTTTCATCCCTATTCCTTTAAAGAATTGGTTTACATAATGCTATTGTGGAGGCTGGCAGGGTAGGCTGGAAGAGTGGAGAACTAGGAAAAAATTGATTTTACAATTCAAGTCTGAAGGCAGTCTTGGGCAGAATTTCTTCTTCAGTCTTTTTTTGCTTTTAAAGTCTTCAACTGACAGATTGAGGTGCACTCAACTGACAGATTTTTATGCCAAAAAATTTGCTCTACTCAAGTCTACTGTTTGGAAAGTTAATCTTGAGGATGACATCAGCAAGGTGGAAGAATAAGAGATCCCTCAATCATATTCCCCTTTACCAACAATAGTTGGGCACCCACCCACAGATGATTGGTAGGGGTAATGGGGAAATTTTGTATCTAGGTAGGAGATTGTAAAACCTCAGTACAGTCCAAGACTGGGGAGGTATTTTTAAAACGTAAGATTGCACTGAGGCAGCTGACTTGTGAAATGTGATCCTGGCTACAGACCCAGAAACAGCTCTTATCCATATGAACTCATCTTCAGACCCATTTGCCTTAGTTCTTTGACTAATAACATATACTAATAGAAGGGGAGATGCAACCTGTACATGAATAATAGGTATACAAATCTCAATTCTGACTGTGCATTTTGAGATGGTCCATGAAGTGGCTCTAGCCCTTCCCAACTGTAGTCTGAGAATCCTGGGAAGTAAGCCCACCAGAATTGGTCCAATTCTGGATTCAATAGTGGCCCTATAATTGGGCCCATACCATCCCCATCTGCAGTTTGTGAGCAGTCCTTCTGGATCAGGACCCAGCAGAAAACATTCCTACCTGTTCCCTAGAAATCCTGAAGGAGACCTACCCTTGGTTCTAACCCTTCCAAGCTAAAATCAACAAGCAATCCTGTTGCCCTGGAGATCCAGCAAGAGGCATACTTGTTTGTAACTCGAAAGATCATAAAATGACCCTATATTCAGCTCCACCCTCTCTAGTCATTGAACAGTCTAGCTGATCCAGAGATTTAAGATATGCAGAGTTTGATGGTCTATGGAACTCATCTTGGGTGTGCAACCAGAAACATCCCTGGGGCTTAATTTCAGTCTTTCTCATTAATAGTCTTTATTGATTTCCTTTGGTGGTGTCATATTTGCCTGATTCTCTATGTGCTGTATAACCTTGCATTGGTGTCTGTATTTAAAAGAATAAAAATTTATTCCATTCTTTATAAATTGATTTCATACCAAGTCACTGGGTCATTCCCTGGGGAGTAACAACTGGCTCCTGTTATCTTCCTAGGCTAATGGAATCCACACTCATTACTGTGCCTGCTAATAGGCTCACTGTCTGAAGACCAAACTGCAGGCCCTTATCCCAGAGCCATCCTACTGAATAAGGTATTGGAAACAGTCTCATAAAGGATCCATACAGGACTGATGCCTAAGCCCCTGGTAATAGTTCACCAATGATGGACTCCACTGCAGACCCAGAAAGAGTCTCATTAGCCTAGAATGATAACAGGAGATGGACTTCATCTGCTGAAACCGATTAGTAAAGAATGCATTAGGTGCAAGAGATAGACAGCTAAATGAAATTAAAAAAAAATAATGCATGACCAAAATGAAAAGTTTAATAAAGAAATATAAATGATAAACAACAACCTAAAAGGAAATCCTGGAGTCAAAGAATACACACTAACAAAACTGAAAAACTCAACAGACAATATCAATAACCAACTTGATCATGTAAAAGAAAAAAATAACAAAGTCAAAGATAAGTCATTTGAAATTAGCCAGCTAGAGGAACAGAAGGAAAAAAATGAAAAAGAATGACACCTATTTATTTGAATTATGGAGAAATCAAGAAAACAAACATTTACATCACAGTAGTTCCAGAAAAGTAAGAGAAATAGGCTTCAGAAAACTTGTTTGAAAAGACAATAGCTTAAAAATGTGTCAAATCTGATGAGCTATAGGGACATCAAAATACAAGAAGAAAGAGTCTCAAGAAAGT